>NC_055967.1:30804787-30817287 GCF_018492685.1 Alosa sapidissima
GCTCTGAACATGCTGTCAATGCATTTCTGCTGGGCAGGAACTGTGATGTGAGGTGGCTTAACATGGCATGACGTATTTCGACCTTGGGCTAGGGATTGAAGCTCGGGAGAGACTGGGAACCAGAAGTATGTGATTGCCTCTTTGCACATCTGAGCTTGCTAGCAGGCCTTGAAATAAAATGCAAAAAGAGAGACTGGTGTCTTATCCCGAAGGCTGAAACTGTGGCTTTAAAGCCTCGTGCATGTCTCATCCAGTCCTCAGCATGAACTGAGTGAATGTGTGCACAGTGCCACTATCTTCGTCTACTCCTTCTTAGAAATGTCAGCATTCTCCATTCTCAAATGTATTTTATTAAATGAAATTCGCCTTAGTTTTGACTGATTTGTTCTGATATAAATCACTACACTGTCCTCTACTCTACAAATTTGAGTCTGTTTCAAAAAATAAACGAATGATTTAAAAGTCAATCTGCGTGGTGCCACATAGCAGCGATATAGTTGAACTGAGTGTGAAATAGCCAGTTGAGATGTGTGGTGGATTGATTTAGAGAAGTGATGTCAGTGTCACCGTTGCAGTAGCTCTTTTGAAGTCCTGTATTACTGTGTACTGCCGTGTGGGCCAGTGTATAGGAATTTCTATCGTTGTGAGAGGACATTGGGTAACTCATGGGTCTGACTGCTGAGGCCTGTGCTGGAGAGCTTTATGAATGAACAATGACATATCTGGCCCCATTTTGAAACAGAATAATGAACCCCATTGGATACTATTAAGATGTCACTGCTGTTGGAAGGAGAGTGAAGCTTAAAGGAACCATATGTAAGATTGTGGCCAAAACTGGTACTGCAATCACTTTCAAAATACTGAAGAGCGGTGTATCCCCTCCCACTCCCCCCTGACTCGAGGTTGCCAAACCTGATGGCGAAACACTACTGACTTCGTGATTAGTAGATAGGTGGAGGGTGGCGCATCAGGCCAAAACACAACATGACATGACAAAACACAACATCAACATCAGTTGAGGGCTGCAACTTCACTTTTTAAATGACAATATCCTGGCCGGACTACTGTTGTCAGTGATAAGTATTTGAAATGAACATGATTTCTTAATGTCTAGTGACATATCAGGGCCATTGTATGATTAATTGAAATATTTTTCTTACATACGGTTCCTTTAAGTATATGCAACATTCCTCTTTTTTTTTTTTTGGGGGGGGGGGGGGGGGGGGGTTGGTTTGTTTCAAAGGAAAGAATCCTTTCAGAGTCAGTCCTTATTTCTCTTACATTCTCTAATTGGTTAGAAGGCATCATGTCATCAGTCAGTTAGATACACATATCTGTGAAACCGCTACAATTGCCATAATTTCCTGCCTATTACCTGAGGTTTACACAATGATTTTGCAAAATGTCTTCACAATGTTAATGCACAGGGGCGGGCTATACATGGGAAAACATTCTCTTTTTTCATTCTTCTTTTAGATGTAAGCATGATCTGACTCCTTCATAGCACCTTGTAGGCACACATACATGCAATGGATAGTTTAACCTTGGCAATCGCATTTTGTGACACGTTATTAATGAACTGCGGTTAAAACACTGGGCAACACTTGAAGGTCACTGTTATAATGAGTTATGCATACATTCATAACACCTTATAATGTGATGTATAATAGTTCACAAACAAGCATCAGACTCAATGCATTATGAACTGTTGCTTTAATGCATTACAGTATAACTAATGATTATACCAGATTACATCATTATGGACCAAACATCTCAGGTCATCTTCGCTGTGCGCCGGTCATACTGCTTTATGCCTAAAGTATGTTGTTTGATGTTTTATACTGGTATGGACATATTTACACTTTACTTAACAAGCAAAGACATGCTATGTCATATTAAATGTATTATTCCATCTTGTGAAATCACTAAACACAAGTTGTTAAGATGCATCAGCACAGTACCCAGGAAGTGTAGGCAGGGTCAAAGGTCATTATAGAAAGTAACCTGAGCTATTTGGTCCATAAAGATATAATCTGGTATAACCATTAGGTATAATGCATTATGAATATTGCTATAGAGGATCATGCTTGTTTGTAAACGATTATACCGTTAATTATCATTATAATGACTTATGATTCCATTATAAGATGAATGTATGCATAACTCATTACTCATCAACAGTGACACACACACACACACATACACCAAAACGATGATTCCTTGTACCCAATGAAGCACTTCATTTTCTTTATAAACCACTCCAGTGAAACTAAACTTCTTTTCTGCTCTTAATCACTCTGTGTAAAAACATGCGACATCTTGTGAAGGCCTGTCAGTGACTTTCATTGAAAGTGAGGTAGCTCTGACAGGCTGTGATTTCCAACCTATGAACTTATTCCTAAACACAGTCAAGCAGGTAATTCTTTTAGCTGGCCAGGTGACAAACACCATTTAAATGAAAAAGAGCAAGATGAGATGTGATCAAGGCAATTGGACCATTTGGACCCCCCACACCACCACCACTCACACACACACACACACACACACACACACACACACACACACACACACACACACACACACACACACACACACACACCCTCTCTCATGTCTCATGAAGCTTTGATGCGTGTCTTTTCAGTCAGGCACCATATAAGCGACCAAATGAATCGGGAACCTTGGGTCCTCGTTGAAGCTATTCTATTCTATTTTCATGCCAGGCTGATCTTGACAATGTTATTAAACTCCTGGCATGAAGGCACTGTGTCACATTGATTCTCAATATCAGGGAGATCTTATTCCCATCTTTTCAGTGACAGGTCAAGAGCCAAATGTAGGTGCTTCCTCTGGGTATCCCCTAGCCTGGAAATACCCATACAAACCTTTGGCAAATTTGGGACTTGCTCTGCAAGTCCGTCTGGCCACGAGGCCATTGCAGCCCATGTCCCTAAAACCCAGGCAGGCAAATACAATCGCTAATCTGGCATGGACGTGTATTTCTTTGGAAGTGAGTAAACAACTGCGTTTAAAACCTTCTTTTAGAAGATTGCTGCACTTCTGAAACAATTTGGTAAGATTTTAATACAGCAATTAAAGTTTACCTTCACTGCTACGCCCCTGCTGGAAGTCATAAGTCAATGAACCTTTGCCAGACCCACTCTCAATCTCAATTGAGAAGGGTCTGGTGTCAACGAGACTAGGTATCCTCAGGAAATAAAGGATAAGACACTGAAATACTTCCCTCTTTCCTGGTTTACTTTCATAAAGGGCTTAAAGTGTTCCATTGCCCAACAGAGTAACATACAGCCCTATTCCCATGCACATATACTGTAGATACAATCACAATGCTTTCTCATTTTTCTGAAAGGACATTAAAAATAAAACAACGTAATTTCAGTATCTTGTCGCACTGACAAGAAATGGAAATCCCCTTATACCCTGGGTTTTGTGGCCCTCTTGTTTTTATTCTAGGTTTCCACCTGATGCATTATAGATGTAGTGTAGTGGTGTTTTTGACAATCATATTTGACAAACCCCAGCTGTAGGTTACAGTATGCATGTCCATCAGAGTGATTTCATTCTCTCTCTCTCTCTCTCTCTCTCTCTCTCTCTCTCTCTCTCTCTCTCTCTCTCTCTCTCTCTCTTTCTGTCCCTCTCTCTCTGGTCTGATCATCAGATTGGAAGCGTCTGACTTTGAGAGTGCATTAAAATGTCCTGGTGCTATGCGGGGTGGGCATCAGGGAGCTGATGAGTGATGGGGAATGCAGACAGACACCCCCTTGCGAGAGCTCATGATTGATGTTCAAAGCATGCACCCGAAATGGGTTGGAAGCTCACTGCTAGAGTTGACCATTTCAACCGTGAATTTGATATTGAAGAAAAAAAATGTAAAATGTTGTATGCTCCACACATTTCTCACATTTTGTCAATGCAATTCAACTCCAAACGTCAACAAAAGGTTATTCATTTTTTGACCTTTTAGATCCAGATTTTATTTGATGTTTACAGACATTTCTTTGAACTCTCTGTAGTTTTCAATGTAAGATTCATTCTCAAATGCAAATGTCCCTATACAACGTGTATTTATGTGATTCAGACTTGGTTAAACTTATGCTTATGACTTTTATTGTCACAAAAATATTCTACAGATAAGAATGGCTTCCATAATAACAAAATCTCCTGCATAATGTATTTGACCTTCAACAGAACAGATTCAACTATATTCATCTTTCCAGACAATATCAGTACTTAGATAGATAAAGGTAAAAAAAATACAAACATATAAAATTAATGAAACTTCCCAGTCAGCAATTCTTTTTTTCTCTCTTTTTTTTCTTACAAAGAGGCTATTAGGATTAAAATGTCAGTGGCTTCATTTTCAATGATGTTTCTGTTGAACTTTACACACTTGACTCGTTCTATCCATAAAATTGCAATTGTCTTGCCATGGTCCCCCAGATGCCAGACAGGATAGCACTTGAGGAGTGAGAAAAATGTCAGCACGGTAGTTGTTTGATGTGTGCTGTACAGTATGTGTCTGATTATATACTCTGGACACGGTCTGGACACACATTCTAGGGGTCACAACATGCAGAGTTGATTACCACCAAACATGCAGTGTGATATTATTATTATTATTATTATGTTATTACATACATCGGTGCTCTAGTGTATGTTACAAATTAAATCCACAATGAAGAAAAAAGGGTTGTGAAGGTTATATTTAGGATAAGGTTATCCTGATTTTGAAAGATACTGCTTAAGGGTATACTGTCTTTACAACATGAAAAACAGCAACAATGTGACAGGCAAGCAATGGTAATGTGAAGGTGGTTGGTAGCATGTATTTTTCCATGTTATTCACTGCATGCTTTTCATGACATGCTTGACCAGTACACATACCTGAAAAGTCTCAACCTTCTGTCAACATATATAGTTTTACTGATGAGCATCAAGTGCTACTTTCACTGGTACCTTGCAAAGATAATATACTCTGAAATGACTACAAATTGTCTTATGATAGGTCTGCTATTCATTCACAGTTTTCATTTGAAAAGCTTAGATCTGGAGATAAAATGTCCCAGTGTGGAAACAATGCTTCCAAAGGGGACATTAGCGTACAATCCACGCAGTCATTTCAAAAACACTCTGAAGAGGATTGTGGGTAGGAGCAGCTCTGGTCCTTGTGGCCCAGCTGAGCATGTGAAGATTGACAGCGGTAAGTAGCACTGGGTGGACTGGGCAACCATGTCAATTAGCCAATGTGGGAAAAAGTACATTTTATATGGTGGAGGCTCATTAACATCAAGGTCAATTTGATCAAGCCCCCAAGCTGTTGTTATTCTCTCATCACCAGAAGGGACATGGTGGGGTGAGGGCAGGGGGGTGGCTGAGGGGAGGAAATGATCACTGTTCATATGATCACAAACATTCACCTACATAAGTGCTGGAAGATCTGGAGATGATGGCACACTGCCATTTCATCCTTTACTGTACCTTTGTCCAAAAAGTAGTTTTTGAAGAGGGGGTAAGCTGTAATACATGAAAGGTGACAATACTATCAATACTCTAATTTATTAATTGCCTGATTATTTTAACATAAAATTCTTAGTACGGAAAATAGTTTTCAGTTTTTTTCAAATATAAATATTGCCTTTAATTTAGCCAAGGACAGTGTACATATTGCCTAATGTTGTGGATATACATTATTGGAATGTGTGGGTTTGATCACCCGTTCATATGTGTACAATTATGACAAATGTTTCATGTGAAACTTTTCAGAAACAGAAAAATATGTTATTGGTGGAAATGGCCCTTGAAGGCAGATACAGCTGTAAGAGCTGGTGAAAGAGAAAATGACTTGGTGCAAATGAGGAGCAAACGGGCAGGCTGCCAGTTCAAGCCTTTTGCACAAATGGATCCGGCACAGCACAGGACAGCACTGGTGTATTATAGGCAATTCATCCCTCCACAGCCTCTGAAACCACAATTTCAGGGATGGAAGGTGGGTGCTCTAAGCAGAGGGCTTAATAGATGGGGCCACTAGGCTGGCCGCTGGAGCGACCCTTCAGGGGTCGAGAGGGGTGAGCTTTGCCACCACACTGTGCCGCTCAGACATGGCCATCACTGTAATAAATGGGCTAGGGTTTGCTTGCATATCGCTGTGCACGTATTTCATCCAAAATTCTAACTTATATATTCTGTTATATAACTCTGGACACAGAGGCAGTTATTCTTTAAATTCACTGTGGTGTCAGTAATTTTGGTGGAGTGCTTTTGTGAAAGTTTTTTGATGTGTTTGTCTAAATCATTGATTTTATAAAGCAAACACATTCTTTTTCCTTATTTCTTTTTTTTTCTTATGTTCTTTCTTTCTTTCTTTTTTCTTTCTTTCATTCTTTTCTTCTTTCTTTCTTTCTTTCTTTCTTTCTTTCAACCTGAGCATGTAACCCCACCCCACTCACACATTTTCTTTCCTTATTTCTTTTTTTTTTCTTATGTTCTTTCTTTCTTTCTTTCATTCTTTTCTTCTTTCTTTCTTTCTTTCTTTCTTTCAACCTGAGCATGTAACCCCACCCCACTCCTTCCACTGTCCTTACCCCAGATATGTGGACATGTGAGGGACAAACAGGACATTGAATCAGGTCCCGGACTGAGCATCCTCCACAACTCAATTCCACTCTTTCTCCTTCTCTTTGAACAACTCTCTTTTTTTGTCACTGTCACTTCTCTCTCTCTCTCTCTCTCTCTCTCTCTCTCTCTCTCTCTCCTCTCTCTCCCTCTCTGCTCGTCTCTGTCACACACTCTGTGCGTGACAGTGCTCCACTGCTCACTCTTGATTTTTGTCGTAATGTGAATTAAGTGCTGGAAAGAGAATCAAGGGTGATGGACTCCTCCTCTTCGGTTTGCTGGGCAGCCTAAAGGTCACCATCGTTCCTCTCCTTGTCTGATGGATACAGTGCAGTGGGGCTCAGCCGACACATAGCAACATGGCTGATGTTTGTTTCACCGAGTGACCCACACAACCTCTATATAAACATACTATTAGAATTCTCCATTATAGCTTTTATAGCGGCCAGAGGTGAAGTTCGGCTTTATTGGGCTCATCCAAGTGATGGGTCTCTTTTAGAGAGATGGGAGTATGGATAGGAAAATCATGCAAGTGTGCTGGCAGCATATAGCTGAGCACAATCCTGTTACAGACCAAAATTGAGTTTTGTCTTCCTTCCCGGCTACATCTCCTGGAAGGTTGGATGTTTTTTTTTTTCTGTCCTGCATGGTTTCTAAGAAGCTATGTCTGTGGGACACTGAAATCTATTGTTGTTGCACTGAAGGTCACAGAAACTAAATTACACAAATAAACACAATTAAACAGATCCGGACACCCCAGCATCAGTTCCTAGATGTCCTACTGTCTGTGAGCACAGTAAAACATTGTTTTTTTGTTTGTTTTTCTTTTCACATATGTGTCTGTCTTTCTTTGTGTGTGTGTGTGTGTGTGTGTGTGTGTGTGTGTGTGTGTGTGTGTGTGTGAAGGATATATGGAGTGAGGGAAAGGATGGGGGATTGTTATATTTTATCCTAATGAAGGCATTGAAAGGTTAGGCTTCATCACTATTGTGTACTATTCAACTTTCAATCATTTAGGAGACATGACCTTTCCAGAAGACCCTAATCAGTCTGGACTTGCAGTTTGCCTCTGCTTTGCTCCTGTGATGTTGTTGGCAGCTCATGAACCATCTCCTGTCGAGCTGGTGTGCACAATCTGTGTCTGTGTGAGGGTGTGTGTGGGTGGGGGTGGGGGTGGCAGACACAAACACATTGTGCTGTCATACAAGCCTTGCTTATCTCTGTATAGTTTGCAAGGTCGTTATATTTGGCATTAGCTGCCTGTGCATCAAGTGATCACCAGAACAGATTGATGTTCTTTTCGCTTCTTTACATTTATATATTTTATCAGGGCTGATTTGCTCCATTAACAAAACTATACATTATCAGAAATGATGCAGCACTATTATGGTGACACTGACAGATCATTGTCCAGAATCTATATTATAGTATAGTATGTAATATTGTATATAGCATATAGAATATAGAAAATCCATAGCCATTTCACTATTTTCAGCATATTACAGTGTAATTGTAACTCCATGTTGATCCATGAAATCCTGTAGGAAGGTCCATGGCTATTTTCACCTGTGATGAAATTTTGTGGATGCTAAGTTAGACTCCCCAGCTGATGTGCCAATAGAGTGATAAATCCCATGGCAATGATGGAAACTGGATATGTGTGCTATGAACAATATACCATGGTAGAACTCAATGCATTACAATAGGGGGCTCCTGTCAAGTGTGACAGACCACACTGATGACCCGGCATACTTGTTGATTTGCATCTCAATGGTGGGTCAATCATCTAAGGTCGATCCTTTTAGAGTCACCTATTTTTTTTTGGAGAATATAGAGGGTCGCCCATCTCTTTGAACGACACTGCCTTGTGGACATACATACACAATGTATTCAGAACGAAATGGCAAGTCAATAACACATCTGAATACACCCTTAGCAGGCAATGTCATTTGCTCTTTTATTTTTATTCATTTTTAACTAGTCCATTACTTGCCTAGGGGACCCTGTAGGCTTTTCAGTAGATGCCAGTCAATTTGTCTAAATGGAACTGTGATTGTTTTTCATGTTTATTCACACGCTATGGGTCAGCGGTCTGTGATAATCTCTCTTCTCTCCCAAGGACAATTTGGGAAGATATCATGAATAAAAATGGTCCTGCTAATATCACAGGGAGCCCTGAGCAACCATGAATATTATTACTGCCAAATCTGGAGCTGCCGATGTCAGAGACCATTTTTATCTCAGTGAGGAGAGTGGGGACGATTTTAAGGCTCTATGACTTACAATAATTACTCACTATTAGGTTTAAAGCAGTGGTGATGGATGGATTCACTCTAGCCATGTTCCTCACACACAGGCACGGTATTATCTAAATTTCTCTGCTTGGAGCGGGTTTTGATTTAAGAGTGCATGGGCCTGCAGCAGTTCAGCTCGTTCAGCCTCGAGCGCTGCTCAGAGCGAAAAGTGGAGAGCAGCTCAACACAGATGGAGACACGTGGCTCTGAGTGCACGGTGTTCTACTTCATCATGACAGAAAGTTTGATGGAAAGTTTTGTGATTATTTTTTTTTTGTTTACCGTTGCACATAGAGTCGGAAGCAAAAGGGCTTTTCTTTTTAGGCTTAGCTATTCTTATTTCTCATATGATATTCCCTATAAAGCTGTATGCCGTTTATTACACTAGATGTCAAATGTCCAAATATATACAGTATACAGTATGTGATCAGGGATGGATTACTGCACGGGTCTACCAGGCCCAGGGGTCAGGGGGACAGTGTCCAGAATGTTGCCAGGTATCAGCATGGTATTAGAATCATAACACCATGGTATCAGAATCTTAAGTTGGTGAAATTTCACCAGAGAGGGCTGAAACGGAGCAAAAATCAAGGATGTGAAAGGTTTTCCTAGATGGCATCACATATAGGTTGTTGTAGCTAAGGTCTAACACAACGTTTTAGAGACATCAAGTAGAAATTACTTCATAAAATCTCAATATTCAAATATTTTTATTTGATAAAATCATGCTCTATTTGGAAAAGGGAAAGAGTAAAAGGCCAAAAGGAAACTAGCTAATGCACCAGTAAGGGTCAGTGAAAGCCCACAAGTTTGTCTTATCTTGTCCCTTGCATTATACAGCTAACTGCTCAGACATGAAATATGTTCAGTAAAACCATATTTAAAATGACTTATCTCCCTCTGCTATCCTTGACCTAGATGACGAGATATCCAGGGGGGATGAGAATTAAAAGGGAAAGCTAAATACAATTATAAGTGGTTGGGGGTGAAGACTGATGCCAGATCAAATATAGTATTTTCCTTGAACTCGTGGGCAAGGGGATGGATGTCCCTTTTAAGTCGCTGGGGGTAAAGTTTCACCCGGGATCACACTTCACGGGTCTCCTTCCAACTTCCTGAGGCTCTCGAGGGGCACGGTGGGCCGAGACGGAAGGGTGGACGGATTAGATGGATTACACGTAAAATACGAACACCCAGATTCCAGACGTGACCTCCGATAGGCCAAGTAGGTCTAAAACGCTCCACAAGTCGATCTATTATTCCAGATGTTCTGCCTGTGAGCCCCGGTGGAGACTGCAGTCTGTGCTCATTAATGTGGTGTGAAATTAATCCACAGGCCATAGCCAGCTGCCCCTTATATCTTGGCCTTCCTTAAACTCATTTTATAATTCCCTCTTGCCCCCACTGGCAGTTTAATCGTGTTTTATTCAAAGTGTGTGACTTTGGGGAAGGATAGAGCTAAAACAAAACTACTGTGAGGTGGTGGGATGGGCCTTATTCAACCTTTTCCTCATCGAGCCTGTGATGGCATGCGATGCAAATTATCAAAGACGTGAAAATCAAATATAAACTCAATGGGGTGAATGTACTGTCCTCTCATGCCCCTCCCCCACTACCACTGAGCACCCTCTCATCGAGTTTGTGCTCGTCAGTGCGCAACAGACTGCACCAGACTGTGATTGACAGTCAGATCTCACACAGCCCTGCTCTGATTGGACCAGAAGAAGCAGGAGCTTTGGATTTTTGCAAAACAAATAACAGGCTCTAGGTGGAGGTAGAAGTGTGTTTTTTTTTCTAAAACCAGCTGATTTATGTTGTTCTGTCAGAGCATAGTGTCGGTTTCAGTGAATATGAAAATCTTGCCAACTGCAGCTTTAACCACATAGATTTTCACACAAGTTTTTGCCTGAAATTGCACTGTGCCTATTTACAAGGGCATTGTTCCCACCTCTTTTGGGGCCTACCATCAAATGTTGGACCTCTATAGAAAGCTGAGAGCCTGTAGTTTTCGTACAAAACAGTCAAAATAACTGTGTGATGTACTGACAAAGAGTTACAGAGGCTAGAATAGTGGTCCCCAAACTACAGCCCGCAGGCCAGATACGGCCCGCCACCTCATTTTGGGTGGCCCCCCAAAACACGTCCGTGGTAAATAGCATCTGCACCGCATGGGAGTACGACATCGTCAAACTATAACCTCCGTAATTTCCCCCATTCATTCTCTGGCGAGTCTTAACAGTACACATGTAATTGTCCACTGGTGGTTGTTTTGGCGCTGTTTCGCCTTTGCCATCGAAAATGGAATGAAATGTAGGCCTACCTGCAAACGGAGGCCTATGCTGACTGCATCAGTGCTCAAAGTATTCTAAAAGTTTATCAATTAGTTGTTAATAACTAACTAACTTCTATTCAAGTCATATTTCTGGGACTTTCTGGGATAATTATTTCTATTTTTTATTCACTCGTTCAAATGTTCATACAAATTCACAATTCACAAAGTTTGTATTAGGTGAGTGAAAGTGGTAATTTAAGGTAGACTGCTGTTGTTCACAGCACTAAGCTATTTATGGTTACTGATATACTCCGAGTTTCTGGCCCTCTCTTAGAGCCAGGTGAGCTGGCCCTTGGAAGAAAAAGTTTGGGGACCACTGGGCTAGAATATAGTTTTTTCTTTCTGCCGGATTACAAGCATCTCTGAACTGACCACATTTCAGCCCTCTAGGTCACTTGATATCACTTAGAAACACAACTGAGCCCTAGCACCAGGTCTTGTGAAGCTGTGTGCAAAAGTAGATCAATATAGAATGAAAATATGAGTGCTTTAGACCATTATTTGCCAAGGTATGCTCATGCGTTTTGTAAAATGCCTATAGAAACTTCCCATAGGACTTTGTGTTGTCCAAAATGCACACTATTAATCAAATGCTTACTGCACATGAACCCCTTTGTGTAGAAGCATAATCTTGGTCTCAATTGAAAGGTAACACTTTGAGGTTTCTTGTGGACTATTTAGATTGTATGTCAGGTGTTCTGATATAGACTGACTACACAAAATATGGAATAATTACAAAAAAGTCGGTAACACTTTAAACTTTAACATGAATCATCATGAATTCATGCATTCATTAATTCATGATTTATGTATTACTTAATTCCTTAATATCTAATGAATCATCAGAAATTTACATGAGTTCATATTCGGTCATTTGTGACCTCATACATGAACAACTCATCAACTAAAGAATTAAGTATGGTGGGCACATCATTATGATTTATGATTTATTACACACGAGCTATTAACCTTACATTCATGTAATCATGATTATCATGCTTAATGAATCATAAATCATAACAATGTAGCCATTGTACCTAATGCTTTAGTTGATGTGTTGTTCATGCATGAGGTCATGAATGAGAAACTATGAAGTCATGTCAATTCCTGATAATTCATAAGATATAAAGGAATGAAGTTGTCACGGTCTTAGGACCGGCACGCAGGATAGGTCCCAATAGCAGACACCAAATCAGGAATTGAAGGGAAAAGACCTTAATGTCAAAACTTAGCTTTAAAAGGGC
>NC_055967.1:30822287-30979787 GCF_018492685.1 Alosa sapidissima
ATTAAAGTATGGGTATGCCTACAGTATGTGCAGTATGTGTTTGAGCCTGTGTATTTATGGGCTTGTGTGTGTACTGTATGTGTGTGTCTGCTTGCATGTGAAACAGATAATGCTTAATTGCTGAGTTAATTGAGAGCATGAACTGTTATCTTCCAACTTCCTACCCAGGAGGTCAGGATTTGGAAGGTTAACTTCAGGCAGTTACCATCTTTTAAAATGGTGTTCCTCAAGTGCTCACTTCCACCCAGATGTTTACAGTCACTGGTTGACGTAAATGCTTGTTGGCTAAATGTGATGAGCTGGATGAGCTGTCACTTTTCTGTTTAGAGGATCAGTCAGTCCACAATCAGTCAGTCCACAATCATTTGTTGTAAAGTTTCACATAAAGTTCCGGCAGCCCACTGAGTATGCTTTTAGCTGAATAAGCTAGTCTAGCTGATTGGCCATTGAAATTAATGGAACTCCCCCCTTTTCCCAGTTCTATATTGTACCTCCACCACCAACCACACTCTCAATACAAACGTGTTGAAAATAGCACAACTTGTGTTGTTTTTATATGTCCAGATAGGGACATCACGTTTGTGTTGTTTCTAACACATTCATTTTAAGAGTGCAACTTTGCTCTTTTCACCACTCCTCCTCTATTTCCCCTTCCAGTCCCAGTTCCACACCCATTTCTGCTGAATCCCTGCTCCAGTATACTGCAGTACTGCCACCTAATCCAGTGATGCACCCTTCCATTTTCTCTCCTGACCTGTTCTCTACCCTGCTATCTCCAACATACCTGCATCATTGCTGACACCCTTGGACCGAACTCCTCCTCCTCTGCCACATATCTGAGGGTGAACTCTGGGTCATATAGTAGGTCAATGAGAGGACAGCCGCCTTGAGCCACCTAACATCAGCATGGAAAGGGTAGGCTGGGGCCAGGCGTTTAGATGGTCATGTGACTCTTCTATCCTCATCTATTATTCTAGTGCAGCATTTACTCCTTTAGTCCGTCTTTACTGCCACCTGAAAATACCTCAGGCGTCCCATGATGCTGTCATGTCCACTGATTATGAGAGGGGAAATTGATAGTTAAAATGAAAACTAATGACTGGCTATCCAAGACCAGAGTTCACCTTGAAGACCACCCTTGTATGCCCTAGAGGCAATCTTTAGTGTCCCCAGTAGGTCCAGTAGCCTGGTCCATATACAATATTGGAATTCCATTTGTGTCTACAGCAGCTCCATTTAACTATACATTTTATTCCAGATAGTCAAAAAATCCAAAGAGCATAATCATGTAGTGGACATCCAAGAGAGACACTGATTTACAATCAGTTGTGATTTTGATGGAGGGTTGCTGCTTGCACTGATAGCTGATAATCAGATTTGTGCTTTTGTGCGTTTTTCAGTAATTACATATGGTGTCATCAGAGACTACAGTATGACTGCATAAAACGGACAATTTTGGGCCTTTCGCCACACATAAACAGACGTTTAGCTCATTCAAATGGATATTTCTCAAAAACGTCTGTTTCTGTGGATCTGTCTGAAGTAGGGAGAACCAGCACAAAACATTTTTCTATTTTCTCAGTTCAAACTTGATTTACAAAAAGACAATAGACTTGAAAGCTGGGGCCAGAAAAGAGTCCTACCTGTTTACTGCATGAAAGTTGAAACAGAATTAAAAAGATATAGTTTGTTAATAATTTAATTTAACAGCAACATACATGTATCTTTAATACAACCTTGACGCAGACATTAGATAGATAGATAGATAGATAGATACTTTATTGATCCCCAAGGGGAAATTCAAGTAGAAGTGTGGTACAGTTGTAACAGTAAGCCTCATGAATGTAACAGTGCTAACATTATGAATCCTGTAACACAAAACTGTGCTGGCTTAAACAAAGACTATCTGTTTTCATATGTAATTAACAAAACAAGTTTAGACAAGTAGTTTATTTAAAGAATAATCTTTAAATATGCTTATTTTGGTCATATCAACTTGATAAAACCAGTAAAGGTAGTTGATAAACTGCTTATTTCTTACATGTCTGAAGCATTTGGCCCAACAGTGATATATGAAGTTGCCATATTAAAGGCACTCTAAGCAATGACGCTCAAACAAAACAGAGAGCTAGCTCGCTACTCCCTTCCATGCAATTGAAACTCTCCAAAACGTGCATCTCGTCAGTGATTGGCTGCAGTGCTGCTGCTGGCCATTTCAGTGCCCTTAGCAAGTTGCTTTGTGCCTCCCCCCCCAAATAAATAAATAAATAAATGAATAAATAAATAAATAATAATAATCTATCTATAAAGCAAGAAGCGTCTGTGTGTCTGTATGTCTGTGTGTCTGTCCTAATGTCTGTGGCACGCATACAGTATCTCGCTGACTGTTTGGCAAACTTGGCAGGTGTCTTGCTATGGGCATGAGTAAGTGCAGTGCCAAATTTGACGTTGTTTGAATAAGAAATGCAAAAGATATCGTTAAATATATCGGTAAAAGAAGCACACATTGGCTTTCTCCGCTAGCCACTCCCCCTCCCACACAGCACTGTACTGTAAGCTACCAGTGAGGATAAAAGCAGGGCTTTGGCAGAACTGGATCAGTGTAGATTACACGGGTAAAAGCGAGTGCAAGATGTGTTAACATGTCTGACCTGAGACCCCCTGTATGCGTTTTGCTTGCATAAAATGACTCCGCGGATTTTGCAACACGCCAACACACACAGGTATGCAGTGGCTCTTCAAAATGACATAAAAAAAATAATGTGCAATAAACCGACACTTCAAGCCCAGGCTACTGTGGACTGTCTTTAGACTTTGAATAAGCAAACGACAATTCCAACGGCAAGGTCCTAAATTGAAACGAGCGATAATGGTCCCGAATTAAAGAACGTCTCAGAATGCCACATGCAAAGCATAACCAGCAATAAACGGACACTTCGAATAGTCCAGGCTACTTTGGACTGTCTTTAGACTTTGAATAAGCAAACGACAATTCCAACGGCAAGGTCCTAAATTGAAACGAGCGATAATGGTCCCGAATTAAAGAACGTCTCAGAATGCCACATGCAAAGCATAACCAGCAATAAACGGACACTTCGAATAGTCCAGGCTACTTTGGACTGTCTTTAGATTTTGAATAAGCAAACGACAATTCCAACTGCAAGGTCCTAAATTGAAATGAGTGATAATGGTCCCGAATTAAAGAACGTCTCAGAATGCCACACATGCAAAGCATAACCAGCGACAAGCAACAAGTGGCAGACAGAGTGTGATGTCACTTATAGGCCACCAGAGACTTTTTTTTTTAGTCACACCGTTGCAAATGTCATATGATGATGCATCATTCCACAAAATGGTTTGTTTTCTCTATCATCAAGATATTCAATAGGCTAAGCATATAGCCTTGACTCAAAACAGCTAGGATTATGTCATTTTGATTTGTAAAAAAATGTCACATGCAGCCATGCTTAAATTCTGCTCACTTCACATTTATTATATTATTATATTATCTGTATTCATTATTGAATGCTTACCTGGAATTGTGTTTTTCCCTATCATCCTATTTTTAAAGCAGGCCTACCTGCAGGCATGTAATTGGGCTACAGGAATAGCATGTTTGAATGGGCACTGCACTAGTAATAATAATTGTGATTATTATGCGGCTCTTCACAATGCAAGTAGAATGCTCCATTGACTTGAATGGGATTTCCGAAAGTTCTAGCGGTCATTATTTCTTGGGAAAGGACCTCTGAAAACAAGAATGACCACTGTCAATGGCAACGGAGTTTGTGCTTGGAACTTCATTCAAAAGTGAAAGCAGACGGTTGATCAGCTGTGTTCTAAAGAATGTTTGATTCAAGTTCAGCGTGTGTTGCGAACTATTTGTTTCTCAGCAAAAGCCACGACGAAACGGTAACAAATAAGTGTAAAGAGACATATCATGGAGTTTATTTTTTCGTTTTGGCAAGTAGCCGTATAATAAGCGGGGTAATGTATAGAACGCCGGTCATCATGGGAAAATAAGTCCCTTCAGGGCGAAACAAGACCGCTCCGCTGGCGCGTCGGGGTCCGGTTCGCCCTGTCGGGACTTATTTTCCCCATAATGGCGTTCTATACATTATCCCTTACTTAATCCTATTTTTTTACACCTAAAGTAAAGTAAAAGGCCTAAAATTTAAAGACCATTACTGTGTGTTTTTAAAACATTAATTTCTATAGAAATTCAATTTTGACTTATAAATGGTGCATTGTCACTTTAAGAGCATTGAGTCTTTATGTTCTCATAATGCCCTTTTGCCAGTTTACAAGCCTTGTTTGCATTGACATTGATAGCACAATTTTAACAATAATATGCACAAAGTTATTATGAGCAGTTTTCATTTCTTTGGAAATGGAAGTATGTAATGGCATGTTGCTTCACATTTCTGTTTGCAATTAAAAGTGAATTATGAGCCTGGTAGCCACATAGCTATCTAATGGAATGCATTCTACAAAAAGGCAAAGTAGGGGACTCGTCTTTATATTCTTGTCCATGTTGAAATCACATTGATTGCAGATGTTGAAGAGCCCTCTTACCAATCTGAGTTTAAAAATGGTCAGTAGTGGGAACCGCATAACCTCGCAAATCGTAACCTCCTGTAGCTTCGTCTTTGTTGCCTTCATGATTTCCTTATAAAAGTTTATTATAAGGAGATACAAAATGACAAGCCAGCTGGAATCTGCCACTCTATTTGTCTCTCTCCTGTGCGTGCTAGATGCATTCCCAATTAAGTGGAGTAAGAAAAGTTAGATTTGTGGTGGTGGAGATTGAGAGAACTCAAAAAGTATCATCCTTGCCTAGGGGCAGCCGTGGCCTTCTGGTTAGGGCCTTGAGCTTGGAAGGGTCCGAAGGGTTGCTGGTTCGATCCCTGACCAGTAGGAGAAACGTGGGCGGGGGAAGTGGTTCAGCACTGCTCTCCCATGCCCACATCCACGGTTGAAGTGCCCTTGAGCAACCCCTCATTGCTCCCCGAGCGCCGCTGTAGGTGTGGGATAATTTTTCTCATTGGATGTTTAGTATACCTTATATACATGTGGTGAAATCTAATTGTCATCTCCTTACTCTGACCCTTGTGTTTTCTGAAACTCCTACGTTAGAATGTTTAGTTAAATTAACCCTTGTGTCAGCGAATTGTGGGTAACCCTCAGGATGGGGGGGTCATAAACATTTCTTATCTTTGTCAAAACACCAGATGGTTAAGGGGGGTTGTAAACATTTCTTATCTCTGTTAAAATACCAGATGGTTAAGTGATTAATGGAGGGTGACAACTTGTGATTTTCCATGGGTGTGGGGTAAGGTATAAGAGTTGGCTTCACCCACAGATGTGTGGGCTTGTTACTTTGACATTTCATGTGTGTAACATGCTCCCGGCGCCGTGAATAAAGCTGCAGTCTCACACCAGTTGTCTTGCATTAATTTTGACCACATAGGAAGGCAGCTCACTGCTCCGGGTTGGTGCTTCACCTTACTGTATGCTCATTGTGTGCTTCTGTTCACGGCATACTCTGGATGTCTCACTAATTCACGGGTGGGATAAATGCAGAGACCAAATTCCTTGTATACACAAGTATACTTGGCTATAAACCTGGTTTAAATTTACATTTGCATTACATGTAACATGGTGTGAACATTGTAAACGTTATCGAGGAAGAGTGAAATGCAGTTAGCAGTAAAGCGACTATTTACTGGCTAAATTTGGGTGCTCCCTCTGTCCTTTGGTGCCTTAAGCACAGTGTGTGATGCGCGTGGTAGGAGCAGCGGCACTGATTGGCTGGAACAGTTTGTTATGTCTTTATGGTCCAGGCTGGACCAGGTTGTTTTTGTTGCCGTTTTTGGAGCCTGGGCTGTCCACAGAGACCAGGGTTTTTTTTTACAGTGTAGTCAGGGCACAGTTAGCGGATGGTGAGGTGATGTTTGCTTGCTGTATGTGACAAAAAATGTTTCAGCTTAGAAACTGCGTAACATTGCTTAGAACGCCTTTAAGTTTAATTGGGTGTGATCACGGCACAAAATTCATAATGCATAACTCACAATCAGAAGTGTTCACAGATGCACGATAAAATAGTTAATTTGGCCATAGAGACGGGTGTTACAATTGACCCGCACAGGACATGTTTTTATTTTCTTTCTTAGCATTTGTTGCAGTTACATAAATCAAATGGCACTCTTCAAACAGAGGGTCTGAAGATAATGACATGTGATTGAAGTCCACAAGCATGAATTTCACAAAGCAAATTAAAACAAACCGTTCCGGTAGGCCTAAACAAGTTGCCTATTTTTCGCGATGCTTGAATTCCGCACTTGTTTCCTTAATATCTCTGGCAGTGTTTGTTGTAGACAATTCATATTTGGATGGCTGTAAGATTGTAGAGAGTTGTATGATATGTATGTATTTACGTATCCGTAGCTGCACCGTATCTTGAGAATAAAACACTGTTACATTTGTACCGACGTTACTAGTTCTCCCCTAACACTTTTCTAAATTATGATATGAGAAGAGCAATAGCAACAGTGGTAACCATACGTTTTTGTTATATATATGTCATGTAAACAGAATCTTAAAAATAAACACTTGTCAGACAGATTTATTTCCTGGCAGCACGGCAGCCCTTGATTCCCCATTCGCCTGCAGTTTAGACAGGAGCCTATTCATAATTCAGTCCATTGTCTTGAAATTTTTATGTCCATGCATGTCACGTAAGTAAACGTGAATTCATTATACGTTCTTGTTGTCTGAGGCTTCCTGCAGCAAGAACCTTTTAGTGCCTATCTGCCTTGTGGCGTTTAAAGCCTTTTGTAGCTTATTACCCTGTCAGCCTACAGAACTTCTCCAAACTTCAGCCGTGTACAAATGCAACTTGCAACTTAGGGGAGGATAAACAGCAACACTGGCAGACAGGTCTTAAAAGCACATTAGGTCTTTCGTTAAGCATGATGTCTTTGCCTCTAATGCACTTGGATGGCTTTGCAGTCATATCCCATAAAGCACATCTTCTTGTAAGAGGAAACTCCATATTCGTGTTGCCTCGTCTAGGCGTTAGGTGAAGTGGAACGCTTTGGAGCACTCATTCAGCTTTATCTCGTTAAAATCGGTAAATCTGGAGATTTGGGAGGTAAGAGCTGATTTTAAAAGGAGATAATCTGCACCGGAACAATTGAACATGTGTGCTACACAGAGTTTGATGGAGACATATGACAACATGCCACTGGAATCACTGGAATGTTAATTACATGGAGTAGATTTATGTATCATATAGAAACAAGTGAGGCTTTAATGACTTTGACAAGAGAGAGGGTTTACTGCAATCATGACAGTTTGTGTAAGACCTGAGAGTGAAAATATACATATGGCAGCCACATTTTTTTAAACAAATTGAATGTTAATTTACCATATGCTTGAGTATCCATGTGCATAATCATCACCCACACAAATCTGGAGTCAGAGCAAACATGTACTGAGGAGAAGACCTACGTTATGTAGCCTACTTATCGGAACTCCCCCTATTACCATCGGTCCTGTATTTAGCATTTCTCAGATTTCGGGCCTATTTGGGTTACTGAAATTTTGAAAAATAAAATTCAAACTTTTACTAATTGGTATGCAACAAGTTATCAGTCATTTTGATAGGAGTAACCTTGTGAGCTTGGTTGAGACCACAATATAAGGGAATTTATGTTTTTTTTGTCATTTTTCAGGTAAATGTCATTACCATCACATTATCTAATATGTACATTTTAAAGATAAAATGGTCAATCAATGATCAATCAATGATCAATTATGGTTTCACATGAAGTCTATTTTATCTTGAATTTATTAGAATTGTTGAATTTTACTTACAACATGAATTATAGTCGTTTAAAGGAACCGTATGTAAGATACTGTAAATTACTGTAGAGCGGTGTATCCCCTCCCCCTCCCCCCTGACTGGCAGAGCTGGCAACCCGGATGCCGAAACACTACTGAGTTTGTGATTAGTAGATAGGTGGAGGGTGCCGCATCAGGCCAAAACACAACATGACAACATCAACATCAGTTGAGGGCTGCAAGTTCACTTTTTAAATGACAATATCCTGGCCGGACTACTGTTGTCAGTGATATATGTATTTGAAATGAACATGATTTCTTAATGTCTAGTGACATATCAGGGCCATTTTATGATTCATTGAAATACATTTCTTACATACGGTTCCTTTAAGTATCTTATTATTTTATTTTTTCACTCGACCCTGGCTTGGAATTTCATTTATTTGAAATAAATGCCATATATCATATCTGTTTTCATCCAGTGGCAATTTAGACTGTCCAACATTGTCAAAAATATCTAATTAATGTAATTTATTGTAATTTATACATATTCTATTGGCAAAAATATGCATGGTGATGGTGATGACATTGCAGTTCTAGTAATGACATTTGTTGCGGTGATGACAAATCACTGATCGTAATCTATTGCAATTAAATGTTTATAATTTAGAAACCCAAGTTGAACTGACTTTGTGAAAAAAAAAAAAACGTATTTCTTTTAAAAATAGTACTTTAAATGTATCTGCAAAAATGTCATCACCAACACAGTCGTCATTACCACTACATTTCAAGCTATAATGTGCTGGTAATGACTGTGTTGGTGATGACATTTATACCGAAAAACTACCCTAAGAAGCAAAAATGATCACCATGCAAGTGTAGCTAGCTTTCTACATGTAATGTACATCATTTAAACTATTAAAGTCATTTTAAAATTTCAGGAATATTCAAAAATACAGAAATACAATGCGTATGGTAATGACACATAATAAGTGTACATGCCCAAAACGAGGGATTAAAGAGTAGATTTTCTTATGTTTCTGGACATCAAGGCATCAATCTTTCTGCTTGACACCCATGTATTACACTGTGATATTAGGTGACCATGGTTACCAAATATTTTTTTGATGAAAAAACAGTAGCAAAGTGCCTTTATGTAGAGTGTGCTGGTAATGACGGCTAAACCATGGGACAGGTAAACATTAAGCAAAATAAAACAGGAAATGCATATATATGCATAATGTGTGCATGCAGTTCATTAGTTCAGGTAACATTTAATTCATATGCATGATTTTTTAAATTAATTTTTGATAAATAATGTTTGAGATATGGCACAATATGTGAAAACTCTGGTTGCGGACAACACCAAAACACTGATATTGTACCATAAAACACCAATAAAATGTGTCTAAATCATGAGTAGGAGCAACCATTAAAAAAGTCTAGGCTTGTTTTTCTTTATACTAATTAGTGATGCTAAACATTATTAGATGTAATGTGTTTTTAATAGAATTACACCCTGTAGGCAGAAATAGGCCCCAATTCTACAAACCAAGACGGCGGATTCCTAAAGAAACGCAAGCACCCACACCATATGTGTATCTAAATTACCGTGACTCAAAGAGCTGTAAACAGTGTTGTAAGTCTGCGTGTACACATCCGCTTGGAGCTTCAGTGGAATTTTAATTTCATGACGAGAATTCTCAGTCTAACCATTCATTTGCCGTTGAAACGGCGTAAATAGGCGACCCATCAGGCCAGCACTAACTCCAAGCGTGGTAAACAAAATCGGATATTTCAGGCAGTAGTAAATGCTCCCGTTAAGAACCAAACCAGATTTTGTTCAAATCTACACACCTATGGCTACTGAAAAATGTAAGGTTCATTTAGCAAATGTTATTAAAAAACATTGTTGTTTTAGAATTTCCGAACAAAAGTGGTGATAATTGGGGGTGTTACAAAGTGTTGATCACTGTGCACATTTCATGGCCTGTCAATTTGGTTGTTTACTAACAACATATTTCCAAGTCTTGACTTATTTTTCCTTCTGAAATATGGTTCCCATAAAGAGGAAGCTCATCTATGGCTATTACATGTAGATATTCACAGGAATAGAGTATTCCTAATTCTTAAGTGCATATACAACATTAATTAATGGACCATGTATTTCCCTTTACTCTGGATAAATGTATAAAGCATCTGAAGCTGAGGCCATAAGAAACATTACTTCTTAGAAAAGTACCACTGTCCCCGTGCCCTCCAGAAAGGTAATCTACCACCCTGGCAGCCTCTTTTAATGAGTGATCACTGAGGGCTTATGGGAAATGAAGTGCAGTGGCAGCATCCATTATTGTCTTGCCGTGGTGGGGCGCGACTGACACATCTGAATAAGTTATTGATTCATTTACTCCTTGGCTCTCCGAGCACAGCATGTCACCCGACTGGCTCTGACACCTGTAATCTGGAACGTCTGGAGCCATAAATACACTGGCGCTTGTATGTTTCCAAATGCCCGTCTGCCTCATTAGCCCTTTATAATTCTTCAGTGTGCCATGAAAAACACAGGCCTGTCTGCCTCTGTCTACTTGCTGGGCAAAGTCTAAAGTCTAACTAAAGCTTGATTAAGAACTATGAAAATTCCATTTGTAAATGTAATAACAGAAAGTTCCTAAGCACATAGAGTGGTGGGTCGATGTTACAACTGTAGTTGCGGCCCTAGTCTGCCTGTGTGTGTTCTGCTTTTCCTGTGATCAAGTCCTGCCTCCTCCTTGATTGCCGGAAATGGAATTCCGGGTTGGGTTGATAATGTGTGCACTGTCATTAGACCTGCTCCAAAACAACTTTGTTGTAGTGTGTTCCGGTGTCATAAACAAAAACTACTTTGCGGCAGTGTGTGCTTGGGTCTAACTCCCAGTGGGGAGGGTGGCTACGTATCAGAGATGATAAATACTGGCTTATGCGCCAGGGTGTGTCGGGGTCGGCAATCATATTCCCTTTCGGAATAATGTTTGTGTGTTTTATTCATTTGGTTTACTTCATACTGTAGTAAAAAGTATTTGTAAGAACATACTGTAAACGGATGTGATTAACTTCATCAGTCTGTCTGCCTCATATTTGCAACTGATTGTGCCTGGTGAAGACACGCCTTGACCATTTGCAAATTAAGTCTTTTGTCATGTACGACGGCCCAGCTTTTGTCTTATGCCAGACTTCACCATTGGTGGTCGGCGCCAATTAAGCACGCATAGGTCCGGGGCGTGTCTGAACTTTTCCACTGGAGGAGACAAAGAGCCTACTAACAGGATAAAAGGCTGTGACATATGGGAGTCGTGAGGTGACTTGAGGCAACTTGTTGTTGTTCTCCTCTGAGCCGGCTTGTAATAAACCTGGGAACGTTTCCCTTTCTTAACACATCTCAGTCCGGTTTTGCTTCCACGTCATTTTTAAATCTCACCACAATACTTTCAGCTATCCTGGCTCCGCCCTCCTATGTACTTCCGCTCAATTTTTATTTTCCTTCAGTATCAAAGTCAAAGTCAAAGTCAGCTTTATTGTCAATTTCTTCACATGTTCCAGACATACAAAGAGATCGAAATTACGTTTCTCACTATCCCACGGTGAAGACAAGACATATTTTACCAATTTAAGTCCACAGACAAACATAACATTCAAGTAAACAAAAAAGTAAGTAAATAAGTAAATAAGAGGGCACATATAATAATGAAAAAATAAGAGCAGCAAAATTTGGTTGAAATTGTGCATAGACAGTCAATAAAATACTAGTGCAAAGTCAGGCCAATAAAAGGCTTGGGTAGTTCTGTTTGACCTAAGTAAGAAAGAAAGTGGCATAGTGGTGCAAGTTATGTAAGAGCAGCAGAAGTGTTGTGTTTTCAGGACAACAACAACAAGTTGTAAAGTGTACAAGTGTGCAAGTGTGCAAGTGGAGTAGTGCAGGCGGCCATTGTGGGTCCAATGTCCAGGATGTTATGTAGCTGAGGGTGGAGGGGGGAGAGGAGGGAGAGAGTTCAGCATCCTTACAGCTTGGTGTATGAAGCTGTTGGTGAGTCTGGTAGTGCGGGAGCGCAGGCTTCTGTACCTCTTCCCAGAGGGCAGTAGATCAAACAGATTGTGAGCGGGGTGACTTGCATCACTCACAATTTTGGTCGCCTTGCGGGTGAGGTGGGTGGTGTAAATGTCCTTCAGGGAGGGGAGTGAAGCACCAATAATCCTTCCAGCTGTGTTCACTATGCGCTGCAGGGCTTTCCTGTTGTATTCAGTGCAGCTTCCGCCCCACACAGCGATACAGCTGGAGAGGATGCTCTCAATGGTGCCTCGGTAGAATGTGGTCATGATGGCTGGTGGAGCACTTGCTCGCCTGAGTTTTTGCAGGAAGTACAGGCGGCGCTGAGCTCTCTTCGCCAGTGATGCAGTGTTGGTGGTCCAGGAGAGGTCTTCACTGATGTGCACCCCCAGGAATTTGGTTCTGCTCGCTCTCTCCACCACAGCACCGTCGATGGTCAGTGGCAGGTGTTGGGTGTGACCTCTCCGGAAGTCAACAACAATCTCTTTGGTCTTGCTGACGTTCAGCAGGAGGTTGTTGTCCCTGCACCACGTGGTCAGATGGTCGACCTCCAACCTGTATTGAGTCTCGTCGCCCTTGGTGATGAGACCCACCAGAGTTGTGTCGTCAGCAAATTTCACTATGTGATTGTTGCTGTAGGTTGCAGTGCAGTCATGCGTCAGCAGGGTGAAGAGCAGCGGACTGAGCACGCAGCCTTGGGGGGCCCCTGTGCTCAGTGTGATGCTGCTTGAGGTATTGTTGCCAACACGTACTACTTGAGGCTTCTGACAGAGGAAGTCCAGTAGCCAGTTGCAGAGGTAGGTACTGAGTCCCAGTTTGTCAAGTTTGCAGATGAGTTGTTGTGGTATTATGGTGTTGAATGCAGAACTGAAGTCTATAAACAGTATGTTGTCTGGGTTTGCGGTATATTTGCGGGTTTTCTCCGGTCATCAGCGAACAGAGGGAGTAGCTGAGAACGATGGCGTTGAGGTCGTGCGAAGACGAAACTGAAACTTATTGTGATAAACAGAAGTAGCAACACCTGCAAATGTCAAAAAATGCATTTGGAAAAATGCTGAAATTTATTTACAGCAAAGGTAGACCCACATACATTGTTTTCTGGCTGTGGGTGCTGTTTATTAGCCTGGAAAATCCCGACCCTGGTAATCTAGAAAGAATAATGATTCCGGACTTTGACGCAATTGGATAACATTACGACCAATGTTTACTGACCTCCAACATTGCAGTGCTGTCGTCATCTGTTTAGCTCGCCTCTGGCCCGCCTATATCAGATACACCGATATGATTGGCGAAGTAGGACGTAACATTAGCTCTGATCAATGTGATTGGTAAGGCTGGACCAATAATTTCAAAGGGCAAAGTGTTGCAAACGTTTCCAAATCGATATTTGCCAGCCTTCGTGAAAGAGTCTGGGTATTTCCAGGCTAACTTTCAGCACCCTCTCATCTGAACTTTTATTTTGATTCATAAATAAACCACATTCCTTTTGTAGGCTACATTTACTACCTTGTTAACTTTTTCACCTCTTTTTAATGTTGGAAATTGAACTTTCTTGAACAGAATATCTGGGTTCATGAAATTTTAGAAACGTACATTGTTGCGGAACAGAATCTGTTATGTTCAAAACTCCACTGCTGAAGGGTTAAATTAGAGCCCTCTGCTTCTGTCCCCCCCCCCTCTCTCTCTTTATGTATGTAGGCCAACAGCATGTCCCACATTTCTTTCCTTCTTTCTTTTTATTTTTCCTTCTGTCCAGTCTATCTCTCTCTTTTTGTATCAATCTCCCACTCTGTCTGTCTCTCTCCCCTTTTTACCCATCTTTCTCTCTTTCATTGTCTCTCCCCCTCTCTTCGCCACTCACCCAGGCCTGACTGCATGGGAGTGACGGCTGTGGTTAAGTGCAGTGGTGGTGGCGCGTGCTGGCGGGTCTGACCTTGCCAGGCAAACATCTGCAGTGCCCCGTCGACACTGACATGCCCAGGCTCTTCTCACATGCTGCCTTCAGCAGAGCCGACGCATCAGATGCCATCACTGCTCAGGAGACATGCAGTCAAGGTCATAAGAGCAGGAACATCCACTGGATGGCCACCACAAGACACTGTTTCAGATGACAATTCACTGAATGTCTCTTGTATAGGGTAGACATATACAGTAATATGCTGTGTGTATTTGTTTTTTATTCTAAATATAATACCATTTTCTTTTCCTCTTTTCTTCTTTCTGCCATTTTAATAAATGTTATTTTTGATGAGTTTTTATTTTTGTTGTATTTAGGCATTTCCTAACACTATCTATTGTATCAGTGCCACTGTCATGGGAAAATATAGTGTTAATTTCGTCAGACGAGACGAGAGGAAATATGTTAGTCAACAACCTTTTTTTTCATGACTAAGAGGAGACGATGACGAGACAGCAGTAATGTCCTGAAACACTGACTAAGACTATCTTAAGATGCATTATTGTTGACGAAAAAAGACGAGACTAAAATGTTTTCCATGAAATAAAAACTATGATAAAAACTCTCTTCATTTTCGTCTACAAATTGAGAAGACAGAATATCTAGCTGTTACGTTTTCAAAATATTCCGAATGAGTTCATACGCAACAGCTTTCCTGTAGGCTAGTCTACGTGCTGTTGCTGCAACCCTGTGGCTGCAACACGAAACAACATGGAACAAGAACACTGGAGATTTCTGCCAGAGTTAGCAAGCTAACTACCTAAGCTGTATGCCACAATGCTACATACCCAGAAGTTGAAGCTTCTCTCATACAAATTAACATCCCCCAGAATGTCCATACGAAAATGTTCATCATGTAATGTCAACTATTTAACTAGTTAGACTGATGATGCAAAGTTTGCTAGCAAGTAAGCTAATATGGAAAGTTCGCTAGCAAGTTAGCTATGGCTAAGATGGAGAGTCTGTTTGGGGAATGTGTTGTGTTTGGGCGCATATCGCCATCTAGCGAGGCGGAGTAAAACATTAATACTTTGGTCTACGACAGTGTTTCTCAAACTTTTTCAGTTTCAGGACCACTTAACTAACCCTAGCTAAAAAAAAAAAGATTATACCTTCTTCAACAGTAGCCTATAATTAGTCTACACTATAGGCCTACTCACTGAACCACTTTGCTTATTGTGTGGATTCATACTGTATGATTTAAACTGGCATATCTTACATAGACAGTGTTGCAGAACTGTTTTTACATACAAGTTAGTTCAATATTGCAAACAACTCATCTATATTATATTTTACCACGTCGGCTCACGGACCACTTGGGATAGCTTGCGGACCACCAGTGATTCCCGGACCACACTTTGAGAAACACTGGTCTACGAATATGACAGTGGTCCATTCAAATCTTTTACGTCTATGGTCAAATCCCAGCCGAGCTATAACTGTAGCTCGACTTACCTGTGCATGTAAACATACTGACTGACAAAATCAGAATGAGTAATTATAACAGACGAGTAGCCTTGTGGACACACAATATTGTTGGAAAATTGAGATGTGTGAAACACTATTTGACTCAAATGGTAATCAGAAATAATTTGTTATAAAAAAAAGACTAAAATGTGTTGACTAAAACTGACTAAGATACCTTTAGTTTTCTTTTGACTAAAACTAGACTAAAATGACGAGACTTTTAGTCGACTAAAACTTGACTAACAAAAATTATATTTGAATGACTAAATATGACAAAGACTAAAAAGGACATTTCGTCACAAGACTAAGACTAGGACTAAATTAAAAATAGGTGACAAAATTAACACTAGGAAAATATAAGAAAATATCTGTATGTTTGTGTGTTGATTTCAACAGTCTTTATTTTGATAATATTCTTAACGTTTTTGTCAAGGAATCCTCTTCACTTCAGGTGGGCATTTCAACTGAAATTGTTGCCAAAGGTGTGAAAATCTCCCTTCCCTTGAGTGACCTGCCCAGGCAGGTTCCAGAAATATCTCTGCACGCAGAGTAGCAGTGACCTGGCAGTGAACTTCCCCCACCAGGAAACCCCCCAGCCCTGTTTGATAAACCCCCTTCTCCCTGCAGTGGGGGTGAGGATTGTAAAACACGCCTCCTGTTTGCCAGAGATTAAGTTGACCATCTCTGTGTTGAGGCAAAGTGATAATGGAGCAAGTTTTCGTTTCTGTGACACTTCGCCGCCTCTCTCTCCCTTCATCCAACCCTCTCTCTCTCTCTCTCTCTCTCTCAAATGATACCCTTTCTATCACTCTGCTCCATGAGATACTTAGCATGGATAGAATGGTACAAGAGGTGGCTGCCATTACCCGGGCTCGGCGCCATCCATCCTGCACAGAATCCTCACGCCACAGATCAATAGACACTGGCGAGTAGATGAGGAATGGCAGGCGTGAAATCGGAGGGAAAATACCCGTCAGAGAGAGAGAGAGAGAGAGCGGAGGAGAGGACAGAAAGAGTGAGAGAGAGGTGAAAAGGGGGAGAGCGAGATAGAGAAAGAGGAGGGATGGAAAGCTGGAGGCTCAGCAGGGTGACAAGGTAAAGAACAGAGTGAGTGAAGTGTAGGAGGTGGAGTGAGCGGTAGGTAGAGGAGTGAGAAGGGGAGGGGTATAGAGGGGGTAGGAAGAGGAGGGGGAGGGGAGGGGTATAGAGGGGGTAGGAAGAGGAGGGGGAGGGGAGGGGTATAGAGGGGGTAGGTAGAGGAGTGAGAAGGGGAGGGGTATAGAGGGGGTAGGAAGAGGAGGGGGAGGGGAGGGGTATAGAGGGGGTAGGTAGAGGAGTGAGAAGGGGAGGGGTATAGAGGGGGTAGGAAGAGGAGGGGGAGGGGAGGGGTATAGAGGGGGTAGGAAGAGGAGGGGGAGGGGAGGGGTATAGAGGGGGTAGGTAGAGGAGTGAGAAGGGGAGGGGTATAGAGGGGGTAGGAAGAGGAGGGGGAGGGGAGGGGTATAGAGGGGGTAGGTAGAGGAGTGAGAAGGGGAGGGGTATAGAGGGGGTAGGAAGAGGAGGGGGAGGGGAGGGGTATTGAGGGGGGTAGGAGGAGGAGTGAGAGGGGGAGGGAAGGGGTATAGAGGGGGTAGGTAGAGGAGTGAGAGGAGGAGGGGAGGGGTATAGAGGGGGTAGGTAGAGGAGTGAGAAGGGGAGGGGTATAGAGGGGGTAGGAAGAGGAGGGGGAGGGGAGGGGTATTGAGGGGGGTAGGAGGAGGAGAGGGAGGGGAGGGGTATTGAGGGGGGTAGGAGGAGGAGTGGGGGTAGAGGGGGGTAGAGAGTGGAATGAAAAGAGAGAGAAAGACAAAAGAAGAAGAAAATAAAAGAAATGTGAGGTGGGTCAAAGAAAGAGAGAGAGAGAACAAGAAATGTGTGGATTAAATGAGGAAAGAAAAAAGATGGGGTGGGTAGAGGAGGGTAAGGGGGACCGATATAGGACAGAGAGAGAGAGAGAAAGAGAGGTGGGGAAAAAGAAAAGAAAAAAGGGGTGGTCACAGGGAGCAAAAGAGAGAGAGAGAGAGGAGGAGGAGGAGAGTAGAGGTGGGGATGTGCATGAGTGGGTGGACACAGAGGGAAGCTGAGCAGAAAAAGGTATTGGAGCGCTCAAACATAAATGAGTCATAATTTGTGTTTGGCCATTAATGTACGTTGGTGTCCTTGCTGTGGCATCCCACTGTGGAAATGAGATCTCACCTGAGCACTTTTCATTAATTAATGTCGCTTGCCAATGGCCTGTGCTGTAATTTCACACATTGCCTCTCTCAGAGCCTGAGACCCTAGGTGTCTCTTTAAAATTGCAGAATGTGACATAACCCGACCAACCAAAAAACATGCTGATTGCCGTGGCACAGCTCCTCTCGAAAACAAATTACCGCTGGTCAAATAATTACCCCCATTCCCTCATCAGCCCCCTGTGTATGGTGCCCAATGAAGTAGAGGGAAAAAACAGCACAACTGTGTTTGCTCAACCTCCCTCTACAAATTAATACAAATCTGGAGCCCAAAAAAAAAACGTTGAAAATGGGAGGACTGTGACAAGTCCCATATGTTGGGGTAAACAAATCACAATAAAATCACAGAAGTATGTGAGAGACTTTTTAGTGAGATTTATTTCTTTAAAGGTCAATTTTAACAATTTGTGATGCTATAGGAATATATGTGTATTGTATGTGTATTCGGGCCTCCTATTCATTACGCTAAGGCTATGACTTTTACAAAGGTTGTATGCAATTGTTTTGGAAACAGCAGAGTGAAAATGCAATAAATTTTAATGAAACTGTGATGTGTTTTCATGGTACTGATTAAAAAGGAACCAGTGATGTTAGGCTAGTGAAAGGCCAAACCTCACAGGTTTGTGTGAAATTACAAAAGCAACGAATAACAAAGAGGGAAATATGAACATAAATCCTAAGGCACGTGGCACGTGCATTATTGCCTGCAGGAGCAACCAGCCGAGAAGGGCTCTAGCATGTCCTCCTGACACGGCTGTGCAGAGCCTCAATTAGAGGCTCAGGATGGCTTGGCCGCAACACAAAATCTGACAGCTGAGCTTTTTTTAATGCAACATAAACAAAACAGGCACCCGTTTCAGCAGTAGTATGTTAATTCAACAGCAGGTAATACTAATAGTTTTTTTCCCCCTTGAAGCATGACTGCACATTATTGCCGATAGAGAAAGAGAGAGAGAGAGAGATACACAGAGGCAGACACATTGCGAGAGAGAGGGGGGCATTGAGAGAGAGGGACAGAGCGAGGGAGATAGAGAGAGAGAGAGAGAGAGAGAGTCAAGCGTAAAAGTGCTGACAGTGCATATGCTCTGGCCAGATGAGAGAACTGAGGAGATGGGTGGTAGAACCTCTAAGGTTAATGCATGTCTTTGTGCATGTGGACCACACACACACACACACACACACACAAACCATTTAGATTAACACACCCATACAAAACACATCTAACATAACGGGAAAAGTTAACATATAGGCACCCACATGCCTGATAAATGTGTTCAAGGAAAACCCCAGTAGTGCAAGGTCACTGTCTAGACTGTATATAGTATAAACACGGAGAAAATGAGGTGAAATTACTGTCTCCTTTCTTAGTCAAAGGCTCAGGGGAGCTGTACAGCATTTCAACTAAAAGCATTTGTGAGACAGAGCCAAAGTGAAGAAAGAAGGATAATGCAAAGATGTACCAACTCAAGCCTGCGATAACAGATTTGAGCTTAGCCACACAGCCTCTTCCTCCCTGCTGGCTCTTTGTTCCGCTACCGTGATCACAACATACAGCATTGTCAGTAATTATTCCACACTGAGAGATTGTCGGCAGGTGAGAAAATAAACATGTAGCAGACCAAAACAGTGCAACAAATTGGATGTCTATGTCTCATTCTGGTTCAAACTGAAATCCATCAGAATGCAAGAATGTATTGATGGTTTTATGTTTCCTTCTGTCAAAATACAGAGGTGTGTTAATACAGCCGTGAAATGTCTGCCTGAATCATGTTCCTCTCAGTCTGCTGCATCAAACCTCAAATTACCTCACTTCCTCCTTGTCTGTGTTGCAGACAAAGGTGGAAAACTACAGCTTCAGAAAGTAAAAGTCCTTCCATGAATTGGTTCTTCCTGTACACTTAACACAGTCAAAGTCAAAGTCAAAGTCAGCTTTATTGTCAATTTCTTCACATGTTCCAGACATACAAAGAGATCGAAATTACGTTTCTCACTATCCCACGGTGAAGACAAGACATATTTTTCCAATTTAAGTCCACAGACAAACATAACATTCAAGTAAACAAAAAAGTAAGTAAATAAGTAAATAAGAGGGCACATATAATAATGAAAAAAAATAAGAGCAGCAAAATTTGGTTGAAATTGTGCATAGACAGTCAATAAAATACTAGTGCAAAGTCAGGCCAATAAAAGGCTTGGGTAGTTCTGTTTGACCTAAGTAATAAAGAAAGTGGCATAGTGGTGCAAGTTATGTAAGAGCAGCAGAAGTGTTGTGTTTTCAGGACAACAACACCAAGTTGTAAAGTGTACAAGTGTGCAAGTGTGCAAGTGTGCAAGTGGAGTAGTGCAGGCGGCCATTGTGGGTCCAATGTCCAGGATGTTATGTAGCTGAGGGTGGAGGGGGGAGAGGAGGGAGAGAGTTCAGCATCCTTACAGCTTGGTGTATGAAGCTGTTGGTGAGTCTGGTAGTGCGGGAGCGCAGGCTTCTGTACCTCTTCCCAGAGGGCAGTAGATCAAACAGATTGTGAGCGGGGTGACTTGCATCACTCACAATTTTGGTCGCCTTGCGGGTGAGGTGGGTGGTGTAAATGTCCTTCAGGGAGGGGAGTGAAGCACCAATGATCCTTCCAGCTGTGTTCACTATGCGCTGCAGGGCTTTCCTGTTGTATTCAGTGCAGCTTCCGCCCCACACAGCGATACAGCTGGAGAGGATGCTCTCAATGGTGCCTCGGTAGAATGTGGTCATGATGGCTGGTGGAGCACTTGCTCGCCTGAGTTTCCGCAGGAAGTACAGGCGGCGCTGAGCTCTCTTCGCCAGTGATGCAGTGTTGGTGGTCCAGGAGAGGTCTTCACTGATGTGCACCCCCAGGAATTTGGTGCTGCTCGCTCTCTCCACCACAGCACCGTCGATGGTCAGTGGCAGGTGTTGGGTGTGACCTCTCCGGAAGTCAACAACAATCTCTTTGGTCTTGCTGACGTTCAGCAGGAGGTTGTTGTCCCTGCACCACGTGGTCAGATGGTCGACCTCCAACCTGTATTGAGTCTCGTCGCCCTTGGTGATGAGACCCACCAGAGTTGTGTCGTCAGCAAATTTCACTATGTGATTGTTGCTGTAGGTTGCAGTGCAGTCGCCAATCCAAGTCAATCCAAGATGGCGGCGCGTACACACGCAGCGACCTCTCTCTGTCCCAACACAGGCGACTTCACTTGAGTAGCTGATCTACCTGTGGTCTAGAATCAGTACAAAATGCAAGAAAGAAAGACAAAACACAAGTAACATAACAAGCAAGTGGCTTGTTTGGCTACATCAAGCACATTTGCAGTGGAACAGCCCATCTTAATAGTACTCGGCCTCTTCTCAGGGAAGATAGGGGTTATCACGTGGTTATGTGGTGCATTTCCAGAACCTCCTAGCGGCAGAACCTCTGGCATATGCCCGTGTGTCTAAGGGCACATGGGCTTTGAAGAAGGGGGCAGGGTAAGGGAGTGTGTGTGTGTGTGTGTGTGTGTGTGTGAGTGAGTTAGTGTGAGTGTATTTGTATGTGTATGTGAGAGAGAGAGAGAGAGAGAGGGAAAGTGTGTGTGTGTGTGTGTGTGTGTGTGCGTGTGTGTGTGTGTGATGGGGTGAGTACAGAATTGGCACACAGCTGAGAGAGAAGTCCATGCTCTGGTGGCAGGAGGGGATGCGGGGGTTGTGGGCAGTGACAGCTTGGTCCTTTGATGTTCAGATCCTGACCTGTGTTGTCCTTCCAACCATTTGGGGTCCATCCAGCTGTCAAGCAGTGTGGCCTGGTGACTTTTCCCCTCTTTTTCATTTTTGTGACATGTCTCTCTCTCTCTCTCTCTTTCTCACACACACATACACTCCCTCCCTCTCATTTGAGGGCCTTTGAGATTGCAGACCTCTCTGCCCTTGAGAGTAGTGAGAGCAACTGAAATCAGAGAGTGTATTTTGGCAGAGGAGATTGTAATCAGTGGGCGCAAAGAAACTGCTGCACACAAAACTGCTGCACATGAACTCTGAACAACAAGAGACATCTGAAAATGTCTATAAACCATAAGTGTCCATTTCCATTTAAGAATCTTTTTTGTGACTTATTTTCTACAAACCAGATTAGAGAAAACCTGAGAGAAGCATGTCTACTTACAGTAAGCTTTGACTTTAGAGATGCCTCCCAAGGTGTTATATGCGGTGCGCATGTTAAATGAAATCCACGTAAAATAAATTTGCATGCTTTGTGCAAAAAGCATCTTCCTACAAATTCTGGTATCATACCTTGTCTGCTATCATCACAGTTTGCTGCTTTTGAAAAAGGTACACTCTTAAAAAAATGCGTTGGGAACAACACAACTTGCATTGTTTTCTAACACATCTCTATGTCCAGATAGGGACAGCACATTCGTTTAAAGAGTGTCGGGATTAGAGTAAATAAAGATTTGATGACATTAAAGTAAACATAGCAACAAGGGGGTCTTGTGGGCAGCATCTTGGGAGTGTAAGATGCGAAGGTATGGTTAACAAGACAGGTTTAGCATTGTTTGCTCTCTCTCTCTCTGATGAATGCCTCAACGTCTGCCCAAGATCAGGTCCACCCCCCCCCCCCCCTTACACACACACACACCAGCCGTGGCCCACTGGTTAGCACTCTGGACTTGTAACCGGAGGGTTGCCGGTTCGAGCCCCGACCAGTGGGCTGCGGCTGAAGTGCCCTTGAGCAAGGCACCTAACCCCTCACTGCTCCCCCGAGCGCCGCCATTGTAGCAGGCAGCTCACTGCGCCGGGATTAGTGTGTGCTTCACCTCACTGTGTGTACACTGTGTGCTGTTTGTGTTTCACTAATTCACTGATTGGGTTAAATGCAGAGACCAAATTTCCCTCACGGGATCAAAAAAGTATACTTATACTTATACTTATACTTATACACACTTCCTCCGAGCGTTGCCACCAGCGGCTTACCATGGCTGCTCCAGGCCTAAGTGGACCATTGGCCGAGTGGACCCAGGGTGTGTGGTAGTAGGTAGTGCGGCACTGGATCAGTCCCCCTCTCCCCAGGGCTCCGGCCACAGTCCACAGGCCTCTTTGGATGGGCTGCCCTGGCAGTGCCTTTTAATGATGTTTTTTTTTTAATTTTTTTTTTTTTTTAAAGAGGAGGGCTTGAAAGACTCGCTGTGCTGTGAAAAGCGCTTCAATCTGGCACAGGGGGGAAACCAACAGGGATATCTCTGGAAATAGCCCCCTGTTTTAATGAGTTTGTTCATTAAAAGTTGAACTATTTCCTGTGAGATCCCAACTCTTCTTTTAAGCGTGGTAAGAAGCTATATGAAAGTCATCTGAGATAGGAAAATATTCAATTCTGAGTGTACTTGTCAGTGATACTGTGTGTATTTGTGTATGTGTGTGTGTGTGTGTGTACTTGCTTCTATATAAAGCACTATATTTTTTATTCCAAATTGAAACTGCTACAAGCAGTTTGCAAAGTTCAACTTTAGCAAAGCAGAAATTGTTTTCCATTACACTGTGTGAACTGGGAATAGAAACTAGTTCCCTCACAGTTTATGCCAGCTTTGATATGAGCCTGCGCCGACATTCTCATGTCTTACAACTTCCCATATGTGCATGTACAAATTTGTATCTGTCCTTTTGTTATCGTATTCGCTTAGTAGTTGCTTTCAATGAAAATATGTTCTGTTTCTTGGGCACAAAACCCATGACTTTGGTGTTAGCAACATCCTGTACCAGGTGAGCTGAAGTGATTGTGCATCTCAAGCTGGGAAAGAGCCTCTATTTAAGGAGAAATCTGGTGAGTTTTCACAAAGATATCTGTTTCGCGAGGTCACCGAGTACTATCAGTACGGAAAACCCCCCCAAAAAAACAATCGGTTTTACCTAGCTCGACTTGCTGCAGACAGACAGCTACAGCGCTACACTTTGGGGGCATGTCCGTGAGCTCCCATGTACATGCCCCCAGAGTATACTGTAGCGCTGTAGCTGTCTGTGTCTATGTGAAAACTCGCCGGATTTCTCCTTTAAGTCTCACTATCACACTGAATTCATTATCATACTAAACAAATTCTTCTTGTTTCATTTCTATCACTATATTATGTGCTCATTAAATACCTCCTGAGTGTTCTTCTCGGGTGGACGCTTGTCCACCACTCCATGTTGTCCACAGCTCGGTCCTGCTGCTCCCCCCTCTCTGACCACAGACGTTGATGTGTCCTGCCATACCAACTTCCCCCAGGCCCCTGTCTGCACGCTAATATGACATTTAACGGTGATTAAATTCTTGCAAATTTTAATAGAAAATGATATCCCTTAAGGTCTCAGTGTCATTTGCATGGGTAGTTTGGATATCAGCTTCATAAAGAAATAAATAAAATAGCTCTGATGACACGCAGTGATGACACACTGTCATTAGGGATTAGCCCTTGTGAAGTCACCAGAGTGGATGGACCCAAAGTGTACCATGTGTGTATGTGTTTGTGTGTGTGTGTGTGTGTGTATGTGTGCGTGTGTTTGTGTGTGTGTGTGTGTGTGTATGTGTGCGTGTGTCTGTGTGTTCTTTAAGTATGCATGTGTTTATGTGTTTGAGTTTGTGTGTGTATGTGACTGTTCCAGTATGTGTTTATGTGTTTGTGTTCCTACATGAATGAGTGTGTGTGTGTGCGTGTGTTTGTTTTTATGTATGTGTGTGTGTATGACTGTTCCAGTGTACATTTGATGTTTGACAGTTTGTGAATAGTTTTGGTACAGTATGTGTGTGTTTTGTTTGTGTTTTCCTAATTGTGTGTGCCTGTGTATGCATGCGTGTATATGTGTGTGTCTGTATGTGTGTGTGTGTGTGTGTGTGTGTGTGTGTGTGTGCCCATATGTGCACACTGAAAACCAGGGGACCATGCCCACCTACCGTGTATTTTGCCCCCGGCCTCCAGGTTGCATCACCTTCAGTGGTGTTCCAGCTGTTGCGTGCTGGTAAACAGAAGTGGTGTTCAGAGACTCCCCGTGTACCACCGCGGGCTTTGAAGTAGCACTCATCTGACAACCCTGGATCAAGTCTCTCAGCCCGAAGATAGCAGGTACCCAGAGACAGAAAGCAGAGGAGGTGTGAGCGAGCTACACAGGTGAACCACCTGAGGGGCCTTCTGCTATGAGAGACACTCACCAGTGTTGGTGTGTGGCACAGGAACTCTCAAAAATATTGGAAAATATATCTGCAATAATTTAGGACATCTTTGTTTCATCATTAATCAGATGTGGGTGTCTTGGAGGTCTTCTGAAGAGGCGTGTAGTTTTGTCTCTACTTTGCTGCCGTTCATTCATGTCTGATTCATTTTTAAAATTTGTTTTGTGCTGCATCTGTTGCATTTTAGACATTGATTTACATTGATTCAATTACAGAATTACAGTTTTTATAATTCTGATCTTTATTTCGTTTTTATGTTTGTTGCTGTATGGGATGTAACTACAGTAGAAGACTCACAAAGCATGATGTGAATGCCACATCAACACCCCCACCTCATGCAGACACTACGCTTGAACGCTGCATATTCAGCGCTTGGTTAAAATCAAGTCAACTGCTTATGTGTACACAAGAGTGGTTTGTCAGGGCAAGAGCAACATAGCTTAACACACTCAATCAGTCCATACGACGTGTGCTTGACCTTGTCGTCTGGAATGACACTAGCAATCAAAGCGGAGGCTCCAGGGTTATGAAATGCTTGCAGGGGCCCCATTTATACGGTCCACCAGGACTCGGAGCTCTTCCTATCAAACCAGGAAGGGTGCGAACACATCACACCATTGTTATCGCCACTTCTCTTCTCTCTTTTCTATTAGCAAGTTGTCAGGCTGCTGTGCACCTCTGACAAGGACATTCTTTTCACAACTATCTGTCAGGGGACGAGACCAGAAGGGAAATAAATAAATAAATCCTTAAAATATAGATAGATGGATGGAGGAAGAAATTAGTCACATCACTTCTGGTCTAGTTGACTTGACTGCTCTTCAAAGGCTGTTGTATATATATATATTTTTTTTTTCTAATTGAATGCACATTGAATGAGGATGTTCTATTATGTTTGTGTTAGATTTCTGTCTGTTGTCTCGCAAATAATTACACAGTGAATGTAAGTACGATTAAGACAGGCAAAGAAACAGACATCTCAGATTACTATTTGAGTGGTAATACCTCTGCAACATTGTACAAAGCCTGAAGAGTTTTCATTTAAAAACAATAATGACTACATGGACCATACTGTAGCTATTAATGGAAAATCGGTGCATCTCTGTATGACATACAGAGATGTGAATGCCCACCTACATTAGAATCAAATATGGAATATCCCGATGTATATATACAGGTACCATGGGAGGGCACAGAGTACTCTGGTGCATTAAGGTTATATTGATTTTTTCTCCCCCTCCTGTGAGCCCGCAAGGTGAGTCGGATCAGTCGGAGGGGTGAGAGATTTTAGTATGTGTACTGTAATCCCCGCTGGGTAGGAGTGTCCCTGGTGTTCCACTGGGGCCTGGGAGACTGACTGTTTTTTCACAGTTTTGAGCTTTTGTCACCATCAAGAATACACCCCCATGACTGCTCCCACTATTTATGGATTTCTGTCACCACCACGCTAGCCACCTCTCAGACTGCCAATGAGAGTGACAGGGAGAGAGAAAGAAGGTGAGAGAGAGAGAGAGAGAGAGAGAGAGAGAGAGAGAGAGAAAGGCTGGGTTGCTCACATATTGCAGATATGGAGAGCAGAAAATAAAGAAATTGAATTTCATATTGCATGGGGAATAGGGGGCAGTCTGCAGACATTGTTTAGATGACATTTATTTTCTTTTTGTAAAAAATAAGGGAAAAGTACAAAAAAAGATGAAAATCTAGATCCCAGATCAGCACATGAACGGCACTGGTCTGCTGTCATGATCCGTGATATGCCTCCCCTAGCGGTCAAACCTCAGGGGTTCAAACAGTACAGATGAGTGGAGGATGCTATAGATGTGCGAACAGATATGGAAGCATTCATCAGTGGCATTGCTCCAGTTTCATCAGTGACTACCTGCACAAAAATATCCCCTGGGAGGGTAAACCCCAGAATTGGTTAAGAGAGGAAGGAACTGCTGTAAACCTGTCAGTGATGCCCTGATTTTGGCCCATGTTCTTCTGAAAAGCAAGATATTTCAGCTTCTACTTATTAAAGGTCTCATCTCATCGTTTTTTCATTAATTTTGCAGTGGTCTGTAGTATTGATGAATGTCCTGTGAGCCGGTTTTAGTGAAAATGCTGTCCTGCGTCTGTTTCATGCTGTTCTAGTTTGGTGGGGAAGGTGGGCGGGGAGGAACGACTGGATTTCGCCTGTAGTCATGAATATTAATGACATGCTAATGAATTCACCTCTGATTGGCTAACAGTGACGCTTCCTCCAGTGCGTCCTCATCCGATTCTGCCTGTGCTATGCTCCATATTCAACTTTACAGTGCTAAAACCTGGCTAAAACTCGAGTCAAAACTGTTGCACAAAATGTCTTCGGAGATACAACTTCATGTGTTTGATCCTAGTATCCGAGTAGGAAGAACCGCTTCCTGATCGTTTGTCGGTGAACGTTGGTTTAATAGAATGGTAACAATTGCCTGTCAGCTTAAAATTTCTCCTAAAAGAGGTAAACGTTTGTGACAATGAACGTCATCTTGCTTTCAAGTAATAAACAGTTGGAAACGTTTTAAAATAAAGACCTATTTCTTTACACAGTCAAAAGTCTATGCAATCTTCCTATAGATATTTTACTTCACAACACAGGTAAGCACCCTAAATGCAGTTCAGCCACTGACCTAGCCTGCTAATGCTATCGGAATAGATTGTTATGGTTTGAATTCTATGATTGCTATCATTGAAAGACCACTTGGTCATAGCCCAATATATATATATAGATCTAAATGCAAACACACCTACCTAGCTATATTTTGCTGGAATTGTACCAGAATGCCTACAGAAGCAGAGAATGTGTGCTGCAAGACTTCTCCGGTAATGAGAACTATGGCTTTGATAGCCTGACATCTGGCAGAGGTTAGCCTACTCAAGTTGTTTTCTGTCACGTATGACAGAAAAAGTAGCCTACTATAGGAACCTTATTGTATTTTGGGACTAAATATTACAGTAATCTTATAGGAATACTATAGTATTTGGGACATACTATAGGTACTATAAGACTACTATAGAAAAACTATAGAGGTTACAGGATATTATAGAGTTATTAGTAGAACTTCTACAGTATGTCCCAATTATTCCTATAATAATTATTCCTATAAGATTACTATAATATTTTGTCCCAAATACTATAAGATTCCTATACTACTTTTTCATAAGGGGATTGCTCATGTGGTTAGAAAAATGGGCAACACCAGTACCCCTGTTGTCTGTATGACCCTGTACCCAGGATTAGAACCAGTCTGCCTTAGCATAATGTACTCCCTTCAATTCAAAATGCACTAAACATTCGACTATGGCCCTCTGTGAGACAGAATATATGAAAGGTAAGATAAACCTTTAGCTTAAAAGGGACAAAAACTGATGAAACTCCTAAAACAAATATACAAAACAGGTCAATTTTCAATAAATAATTATTATATTTACATACAGCAGTGGTACTCAAAGTGTGGTCCGCAAGCTATCTCAAGTGTTCCACAAGTAGATGTGGTAAAATATAATAGATGAGTTGTTTGCAATATTGAACCAACTTGTATGTAAATCCAAACAGTTCTGCAACACTGATGTAACCTATGCTAGTTTAAATCATATGAATCCTCTGACACCATAAGCAAGGTGCAAAGACAGTAAGCAAGGTGGTTCAGTGAGAAGGCCTAATGTGTAATATACTGTTGAAGTAGGTCTACTGTTTTTTTTTTTTTTGCTAGGTGGTCCGTGAAACACTGACAAATAGTAATATTGCAGTCTATTAAAATAATGCAAACACAAAACAAGAACATCCAAACTGGGATTATTTAGGGAAAAAGGTCTGAGTTGTTGTTTCGGCTTGTATTGTCCTGGGGGTCCAAAGGGACAACACACAAAACACATTTGTTGGCTGTGATGATTCTATTACATTGCTCTTTGATTGCGCTGGGCCATAGGTGGAGCCATCAGGTGTTATTGTGGAGATGTCGCTTTCATCCTCCTCCTCCTCTTGATCAACCCGAGGTCTTCTAGCTGGCCTTGGATGAACAGGCTTGATGGCAGTAGAGGTAGCAGGCCCCCATGCCCATGGTGTATCTGAAGTGCTTGTGTCAATACTCATACTTTTCATGAAGTATTCTGTTTGGGTACCTAAAGTAAATAAATGTGTATTACTGCCAAGTTACAAGATACTAATAGTACACAGGACATTCACTATCTCACACAAAACTGTACTGGCACAGTGGAAACAAAAATATTTTAGTGACTGTGGTAAGGTGTATGATGTACTAAGTAGCACACCCACAAGAAGACATTCGGTAATATCAATTCTATCTGTTATGCAATTCATGGGTTTCATCAGGTCCATTTACACAGGTGTATTAATCAAGCACCATGCAGTCTGCATTCATAATCGAGGTGCTTGATTTTATACACCTGTTGAAAGTGACCTGAAGAAACCCATGAATTGACTTTCCCAAACATTGACGAGCACATAAGAACCTATTAGCCTACTAGAAAAAGACTTCTAGAAACTAACTAGCACAACAATAAAAGTTAGATCACAAACCTTTGCTTCTAACGTGATGACCTAATGTAGGCTAGAAAGCTGTGTAGCCTGACATGAGGATGTGCTCTGGAAGACACACAAAACACTAAGTAAACAGCAAGTAATCAAACAAAACATCATTGTAGGCCTACAAAGGTCAATGTAATAATGGCAAGAAGACATAAATTAGACTGAAGTGTAAATACCTGAGCTCTAGTGATAGCAACTTAGCCTAATAGTGCACGGGTATTGTGTTTTTGATTTTCCCTGTTTAGACTAGAACAATACCCGTACTTAGTTGAGCATAAGATATTGTTGCTAATATTATTATTTGTGGTTTAACGCTTAGGTTAGAAGATTATAGGTTCAACAAGCTAAATCTCTGGGTAGTGTCGTCAGTTTCTTACGAGTATAGCTACACCAGGCACGTAACTGAAGCATTCCGTTCGCGTTATGTACTGCAACAATTAGCTTCCAATAGGCCTAATCAATGGAAGTAGCTACACCTGGCGTGTTAGTGGCCTGTAGGCTACGTTCGGGAAAATAGACCATTCCTCTAATGGATTTTACCAGAGGCCTTCCTATTAGACATTCTCTGATTTTACACGTCGCGAACAGAACACTTCAGTTACGTGCCTGGCGTAGCTTCCTGTAATATAGGCTAGCCTAAGCCTAGCTTGTACCCTTTTCATGCTAACGTGAATAATATGAACATGCTATTTTGTAACAGACGTTAGGTGGAAAAGTTTGTACTTACAGCCTGTGAGCTGGTGGTCGATCGTCATGACGGTACAGAACCAGGTTTTCAGAACATCGATGCAAAACCACTTTCTAACTGTAGGAAGTGAGTGTGGTCGAAATGATTGGAACACAGAACTAATGTTGCACTACTTCGGTGGTGGTGTTCCAACGATAAATCCGAACCATTTCTTCCTCAACTCTTGTTTCTAAGGCAAGACATGCAACATTGATGTGTTATTGCCACAAATAACACAGGCACGATTTTTTCTGCCATGTTAGCAACTTGTGTTAGCTCCTACTAGCTGCAGAGAGACAATCCTCTAGCCGCAAAATCTTCCAGTCTTCCTGTAGGCGGTCACAAGCCAAGGTGGGCGAGGCCATGATTAATCAGTTTCCCTTCGGCGTCATTGGGAAGGGCTCTTTCTGATTCGCTTGTTTTTCTGTGTATTTTCTTTCATTGGCTAATGCGGGCAATGGGGGTAGAAGATCATTTTCACGTGCAGCATGCATATGCAACTTGGAGTGAGCTATAGTATTTCGAAAGTAACAAGTATTAAACGGTTTCTCAGTGAATGAGACCTTTAAGGAATTTCTCTCCCTCTCTCTCTCTCTCTCTCGTTTCAATCACTGTTATTCTCGTCATGACTGATGGTCTGTCTTGTCGCTGCAGGATGCCAGTGATGTTAGGGCCACCCTCAGTGCCAGAGAGGGCCTGGAAGGGAACAGAGGCCAAACTCCAGGGCACAACCCTGTCATAGTCTCTCTCACTCTCTCTCTCTCTCTCTCTCTCTCTCTCTCTCTCTCTCTTACACACACACACACATACTCAAAGTTAATACATTTGTCAAACATGAGAGGTCACAGGGGGAGGTTTGACTCTTTTTGGGAAAGGGCAAGTGCACCCCACAGAAATTGTTGCAGCCTTACACTGGGCTTGTAAAATGGGTTGTGATTGTGAAAAACAAGTGGACATATATTGAGTTCAGTGCATTTATTGAGCAGTCTTGAAGCTAAGCTGATGAAGTAATTGATTATTTCATCAAAAAGTTTACTCTAATGCAGATTATAATATTTATAAATAATTATGTTAAACTTAACACATTGCATAATTTAACTTTTGTTGGGGATTCGCCTTTAATTACATTAGCACAGTTACAGTCTACACACGCATGCACACACAACAGAAGTAGACACAAAAGAGATACAGAGGTTTCTAGAACTGAAGTGACGTTTTTGAAGAAACACTTGGAGCGGTTTAGCATATGATGCTAATGAGGAGAAACTGCCCACCCAGACCCAGCTGTGCTCCTCAATGGCCCACTTCCTCCTGGCTGCACTGTCTGTCTGTCTTTCTGTCTGTCTGTCTCTCTCTCTCTCTCATCCAGTATCTCTCTCTCTCTCTCTCCATCTTCTCTCTCCATCCTGAACCCCTAATTGGCCAGTTTTGACCTTTTCACTGGTTTCCCTTTTAGGGTGTGTGCTTCAGCACACAGGAGATCGGTCACTGATAACATGAGAGGAAGAATGTGTGTGTGCGTGTGTGTGTGTGTGTAGACACAGCAGGGGAGTGGGAGACTGAGGTAGGGCTCGAGGCGTGGGGGTGCCGAATCACAGTGGCGCGCAATGTGTCCGAGCTTTGACAGGACAAAATCAAAGCCCAAGGTGGAGCCTGGCTGGGATGGCTGACCGTCGGTCCAGTCGACTGGATGGCTGGCTGAGCTGGCCGGCTCGCTGGGATCGCCCAGCTGGCACTGCTCCTTCTGTCAGAAGCACACTACTGCACAGGCGCAGACTCAACAGCATAGCAACATCTGTTCATTAGCTCAAACAGAGGAGAGAGCAGAGATGGAGGGAGTGAGGGGGGGGCAGAGGAGAGGGGGATTCAGGCGTGAGACAGAGAAAGAGAAAGAAAGTGTGTGAGTGTGTGTGTGTGTGTGACTCGTAAGATGTAAGATGGTGGCTGAGAAACTGTTTTGGTGTGCATGTAAGAGATAAAGAGAATGGGAATGTGTGTGTGTGGAGGGATAGTGACTGGCGGTACTGCCTTCACCATTTATAGCTGAAGCATCTCCCCGGCACCCCCCCCCCCCCCACACACACACACACACACACACATGCACACCCACACACACGCACTCCCACTCCCGTCCTCCATGTCTGCGTTATTGTGTGTGCTCAGGCACAGAAAGCTAATCAAGGTGTTTGCCTTATCTTGTTGCTCCGCAGACGCCCTCCTTTGTGCTAGCGAGGGTCCTGTGTTTTAACACAACAGCGTTTGGTTGCTCCGCTAAAATGGCAAGAAGAAATAGGCACACACAGATGTAGCACGGATGAATAATTCAGCGTCACTCCATCCTGAGTGGCTGAGATGAGGAGTAGGGGAGGCCTGCGAGAGTGTGGAGAGGCAGAAGCTGAGGAATACATACAGTATGGACAAAAAAACATCACACACAGACACTAACACACACACACACACACACTACACGGGCAGATAAAAGCTGACACACAGGACCACACACAACAGTGGAATAAAGACACAGAACAGGGCACGCTCTTGACATGCAAAATAACAGTGTTAAGATTAAAGCACTCCCTTCAAAAGCAAATTACTCTCACTTCCTCTCACTCTCTCCCTCTAACTCACAAACACACACACATGCACATGGATGAGAGGACAAAAATGGTAACACGAGAGCCCATTACTGTAATGATTCCAGTAATTAGTCACTCATGTAATATATTACATCATAATTACCTTTGTTTTGCCTCAGCCATAGTCCTGGGGTTACCCTTCTAGTCCACTGAAAACGCTGAAAATTTGAAAGACTCAGTTATTGAATAAGCATAAAACATGCATGTGGCAATGACTACTGGTATAGTAGTCTTGCAATTCAACGTGTACTTTAGAATCAGCTGTTCTGTTGGGTCAAACAGAAATAAAAGCATTGTCAGTATGGTTTGTTCACCTACTTCTGGATATCCTTTTAATGATGCAATCATTTTTTAAATATTTTGGGAGCTTTTTTCACGTACAATGGTGAAAAGACTAGCAGGAAAGCGAACGGGAGAGAGAGATGAGGTGGGATCGGCAAATGACCCGGGTCAGACTTAAACTTGGGTCCCTGTGGGCACTTGGACCCGATTGTGGAGTGTGTGCTGCAGCTAGTTGCTCCACAGCACCACAATCAGGGCTGAAGTGGAGGCTAAAAACAGTTTATCCACCTCTGAAATTTCAGAAATAGAGTTTATCCACCTCTCAAAAGAGTTTATTCACCAAGTGCAACTTAAATAAACATTCAAAAATCACACTGTATTATTATTCACATTCATAATATGTACACTCATCAACAACCATTTAATACCATTGGTATTGTTATAAACATAGGACAATAACCTCCACCATCATCAAACATGTTCTGAATGCCTTTTTAAAAAATCTGATACCGCATGGTGTAGTCCACCTTACTGTGGAAATTCATAGTTTACCTCTTATTTTACCACTTCACCCCTGACCAAAGTACTTGGCTTCATAAAGAAGACCACAGCCTTTCTTGATACAATGCATGTTTGTTACCATTGATAATGTCACCTATGTGAGTGTTATTACACTGTTATTACAACATTGCACAGCAAGTGAAGCTGTATTTTCAATCACAATATACCTGTTTGTATATATATATATAGCTGCATATATCCCAATGTCTTTATATCTATCCTCCAAAGAAAGTGTATCGGGATTTTATTGCACCAAAACCACTGCTGTTGATGGTATACATGAAGGTTTATTTTTCTGTTGGTATACTGTATATTGTATGGCAAGTAACAGTATATCCATATATTGCAGTATGTTTTCAACTGCATTTATTTATAAAATTAACACAACTGTACCAGAGTGCAAATATGAAATTATAACGATAACATTATTTCTTCAACATGTTCGAGAATATGGACACTTACCCATTCACATACACTTGTAATTGGAAGACATTTAGCCACTAGCTTTATAAAAGCACTTAAGACCAGACTAACAGGAGAGAGACTGCTTTTCTTAATAAAATAGAGCCTGCTTCTTACAACAAGAGGCATACTTCTAAATAGATGCATTCTTTCTTTTCAATGAGACTCCTCAGTTAGCATTGCCTATGACAGATATAAATGGAGGGAATTCGATTTCATCTCTGCCGGAAAGCAGGTCACATCGCAGGGCCTTTTGACAAACAGGGTGGACTGGAGAGGGATTAGAAGGAAAGGTCAGTGGATGTTGGAGTGAGACAGGACGGAGAATTAGGTCCTCACATGATATCTGCAGTTCAAACACAAGACTGTCCTTCCACATTTAAGTGTTCTTATCTACTGAGGAGCAGCCTCACAGATAGCACTATGTATGGATGTGGCCTACTGATGGTGTGTGTACATGTGCGTGTGCGTGTGTGTGTGTGTGTGTGCACCTATATGTGTACTTTTACTTGAATAAAAAAGGGGCACCTAAAGTATGTCCCAGGTTCTCCACGTGGCTTAGTGCTGTGTATCTCCTCCTCCTCCAGCTCCTGTGACAGCGGGATCTCAGATAAATAACGAGGAGAGCACCACCAGCAGTGACCTCTCCGCCAGACACAACACTTTTCACGAGCTATCAGCCACCCATTATTTCCAAATGGCCTTAACCTCCACAAACCGACCGGTTTGATAATGGCACCATAATGATAAAATAATAGAGTGCAATCCTAATCTGGAACAAATCTCCTTAACACAATACCTTCCATTTTATTGTGCTGAATATGTTTATGTAATATGCCATTGAATCATAAAACAAAACGTCAGCAGGGATGGTATTATATAGCTCCTCTTTCATACTGATCCCTGACTCTGGTGACCATTTGATATATTGTTTCAGTGTGTCTGCTGACATGCTTTCTTTCTTTCTGATGCATAAAGAGAGTGTTGTGTATACTCTTCGTGAAATCCTCCAACAGTGCTTCTTTGAAGGCCTCCCACATATGGGACTCTCAGTCTCTCCCTATCTCATTCTTTCTCTCTCTCTGTCATTCTTTCTATTTCCATCACACTCTCTCTCTCTCACACACACACACATAAACACACTCCTACTCCATCTTCCCTCTCTTCTCATCTGTCTGTCTAGCGCCTCTTGCCTATTGCTTTGTGATAAGCTAAAGAATGGGAAGAGCAGAGCTATAAGGGTAAATGAAACTGGGGAGCTACAGTAATACACAAAGGAAAGAGAAGAAGAGGAACGAGAGGGGGACAAAAACACAAGACAGGGAACATGGCAGTGTGGTGGTGGTGGTGGTGAAAAAAGCTGCAGTTCCACTTATGGTCTGAGGAGGCAGTGTTGCTCTATGTTTGAGGGTAAATGAAATCGCCTCAGTCTACATTTTGTGTCTGTTCCCAGTTGTCACACAACAGTGAAATGTAGTAAGCTTTCACATTCAGACACACATTTCAAGGAAAAAAAAATAAGTGAAGAAAACAAAACTGTCACAGAGAAAGGGCCCCTGATGAAAACAAAAACAGCTAGAACCCAGCTTATGCTGGTAGCTGTTCTTTGCTGGTTTTCTTCCAGCTCTTACTGGTTTTTGCTGGTGTAGCTGGTTGTGCCACCAGGTGGACATGCTGGCATGACCATCTGATGAAGCTGGTCATGCTGGCGTGACCAGCCTGTCATGTGGGATACAGCTGGTGTAAGATAGGGTTTGATAGAATGACCAACTTAAGCTTGCATGGCCAGTCACACCAGCAAAGACCAGCAACACCAGCTAAAATGGCCAGCTTGAGGTGGTACAGCAAGCAAAACCAGCTGAATTACCATCGTAAGATGGGTAAACCAGCTGAAGCTATGTGTTTGCAAGAGTGTTGCTGGTCTAGCTAGTGGTCAAACAAGCTGGTCAACCAGGAAGAGCATGGATCCTTTATGTGTGCACACCACTCCCTAATTCAGTTTAAGGTAGTATATTGTGTCCATCTATCCATATGTCTAATGTAAAACTTTCAAAAATATATATGCAAATATTTCCTCAAAATGTGATGAGTGCAAGACCACAGATGGTTCTTTTATGTATATGTACTGGTCCTGTTTCACTATAGAAAACTTCTGGCGTTCAATTTTTGACACCCTTTCTGGAATTTTAAAACTTACCCCAAAAGAGCTTCAGCTGCCCGTAGCAAAATGTACCGGTAAGACCCTTGCCTTCCAGCATGCCACTATTATTGAAGTGGAAGGGTCTGCTCCATCCAAACATCCAGTGGGTTAAAGATATACTAGTTTGTCTTTCACTAGAGAAAATTAGGTATAGTCTCAGAGGATCGGAGAAGAAATGTTACATCTGGGGCCCTTTTCTTGACAGCATTTCCAATTCCTACAGTTTAGTCAAGGGATAGTCCTTTGGTCTGGATGGTTGTCCTTTCTCTTTGAACATTATGGCTTCTCTGATATTGCACTACATAACACAAATATGATTGCTCCCAATTTTGGTCAGTTATTTTTATTTTATTTTATTTTATTTTCTGTTTGTGTTTTTGTCTGTGTGGCAATGTAGGAGGTGGGGTTAGGGGGTCGGGTTTTGTGGAGTGTGGGCTGAAAGATTGTATTACACTCTTAATGTCTTGTTTGTGCTGTGATGAAAAGTCAATAAAAAGACCTATGACAGAAATAAATGTAATAAATTAAAGCAACACCAAAGAGTTTTTTATACCTTAAAATAATGTTTCCAAAATCGTTTCAGTGGTTCATCAACTCGTAACAGGGTGAAAGGCAATTCTGCATTCGCTTCGCGGCCCTCTATCGGCTATAACCGCACTATGTAAGTTTGCCAGATCGGGTAGCGGATCTGTAGTTCGATGGAATGAGACATAAGAAACTACAAATTTGACTTGCATCTGATGTCGCAATACATCGTACTTTTATAAGTCATGCAAAATATTCTACCTTGTCTGTGGACATCGTTATTTGCAAAGCCTGTGCTGGATAAACAAATAGCATGCGTGCGACAGAGGGAAAATTCTTTGGTGTTGCTTTAAATCATTTCAATGCATATCTCTGTGCCACTGCAAAACCCTTGTATCATTGTATAGCTAAATTAATTCATAATCCTGTATTCCTAACTTCCAAATATAAAATGTATGAGCATAGTACTTTTGATAGAGAATTTCACATTTGACTAGTCTCTGAGAAAACTTCTGTTGTGAAACAAATTAAGACATCTACTGTACGAGATTCATGATTTAAAGTTCCCCTTCAGGTACAAAATAAAAATCCCTGTTGTGAGGAAGCATCTAATGTCCCAAATGACCGCATAGAGCACTGAGATATTGTTTCTTACTAAACGAATCTGAGTAAAGGGCTAGCGATCCCTTTAGGTAGTGTATTAGTTATTTAGTTCTATTTTGTACAGCGCATGAGTGGACATATTTAAGTCAAGTGATCAACATATATATATATAACATATAACATATATTTGTTACATATGGCTTGGTTGCCAGTTAAATGTTTTATTTATCTCCACTTTAGAGATGCACTGATAGATCGGCTGGTGACCGGAATTGGCCCGATTTTCACATGATCGGCCATGACCGGCCGGTCAGTCTGAGACATGAGTTTGCAGTAAGAAGAAGCTTGAAGAAGTTTGAAGAAGTTTGAAGAAGCTAGCAACCAGGCCAACACTCAGGGCTGGATGTACAGTAGGGCTACAAAGAAAGCACTAATAGGCTGAGTTTTTCTATGCAGCGAACGCTGTGCTTTGCCATATTGTGTGGAATTTACTAAGCTGTCACTTCATTAGGCTACGTAGCCTAAACATCGCTCATCACCGCCCGTCCCTGCCGCTAATTGCTTGCCCACAGCTGAACCACAAGCGCAGAGATAACCGATTGCGACATTAAAAAGAATCAAAGTTTAGCGATCATAGGCTACATGATAATAAGATGTCAACAAGCAGCGACATACAGTAGCCCTAGTAGTTCTACTCCACTTAAAAACTATTTACTGCACGTACTGTAGACTAAGGCTATGCCTTAATACCGTCTAGTAGATTGAGAAGTGGATGTCGTGAAAGTGAACAAACGATAGCCTATTAGAAAGGCAAACAAAAGTTAAAGTTGCTTTTGACATAGTAGCCTACAATGAAGAACACTGATGCTCTGAATACTGAATCAGCTGTCTCTGAAAGTTTCTATAGCCTAATTGATGCACTTAAAACCGGAATTTGGATTTAAGTTTTTCACCGCAAAACAGACGTGCACTGTTTGGTGGAGCACCTAATCACTATTAGCACTTCTCCTCTGTGTTTGCATGATGGCCTACTCCCACTTTTCCCTCGCCCTCCCATAAATTCATCAATGCATAAGAAAATATGCTCCATGGTAGCATGTTCAAATGTGTCATGAAAATTGTTGTAATATCTTTAGTTGGATATTGGATGTGAGAATAAAAATATGGGTGTTCCATTACAGTGCATCTATATTAGTAGTCTGTGAAATGAATGTCCCACTCTGGGAAGCATTATAGTTTGATACTGCAGCTGAAGTTAGACTTAAAGAAGAATCTGTCTGCTCAACGGTTCCATTTTTTTAACAGCCATTTCATTAATGATAAATTGATTACATTTCTATATTATGTTCTATTAGAGAAAATATAGAAAATAACAATTTGTGTGTGCTGTAAAATGGTTAGAAGAAATGAAATCGGAATCGGCTAAAATCGGTATCGGCAGGTCAAACTCTATGAAAAATTGGAAATCGGAATCTGCCCAAAAAATTGCAATCGGTGCATCTCTACTCCACTTAGCACTGGCTTGGGCTCAAACCTGCAAACTTGCAGCACTTTGGATGGGGAGGCAGTTGTGCTGGCGAGAGGGATAACACAGAGTAGGAATTCCCCTTTCTGTACATTTTTAACATACTGGGTACCCATTTCACACTAAGGGTGTACCCAATTCGTCTTAAACCAACCAAGAGTGTCATGGGCCTACCCACGACACAACTCAATACCAGGCATTCCAGGCATGTGATGGTAATGTCAAACACTCTGTTCTCCATATTGTAGTGTCTGTCCTACTCAGGTCATAGTAATCTCAGTGACCACGTTCAAATCCGTAGTCATTTCCTGATTCCATCCCAGCTCTCTCTAATACTCAAATCCTGTCACTCTTCACTGTCCTATCTGGAAAAACAGCAAAAAGCCCCACAAATATACATTCACATGTTCTAGAATGATTGAGAAAAACTGTGATAGATCAAAATATGGTTTAAAAACACAGCACAGAGGAAGTGAATTCAACAGGAAGCCCAGATAGGGTCCATAGTCACTACAAGAATCACATACTCAGAGGACTCATAAAAACACAAAAACTTTAACACTGAAAATCAATTGGACTGAATTGATTGGATGGCACTAGGTTAGTGCTAGCTATACACAGTGTTTTGTTGAGTTTTTGAGTTGACTCTTTTCTGAGTCACTAACAGCCAGAGAGGATCTGAAAGACAAGACGAAAATTCAATTGGCTTACATTGAATTGGAACAATCAGGGATGTAGTGGAGGCTAAATGCAAGTAAACACAGTTTTGAAATTTCAGAAATAGAGTTTACCCACCTCTCAAAAGAGTTTATTCACCAACAAAATCACACTGTTTTATCCACATTCACAATATGTACACTCATCAACACTCTAGCAATCATTTAATACCATTAGTATTGTTATGAACATTGGACAATAACCTCCACTATCATCAAACATGTTCTGAATACCTGATACCACATGGCGCAGTCCACCTTACCGTGATCCCAGAATTCATAGTTTACCCACCTCTTATTTTACCACTACACCTCTGGGAACAATCAAACTGGAGATGCAGAACTCAATATGATATTGAAGGAATTACTGAACACAGAACAAATTACAGAGATGTGGAGCAAAATGGCAGCAAACAATGCATTGCACTAGCCTGGCTAATGTCAGACCTCATCTCATTGAGATGGGGTCTGGGAACTAGACATTCATTTTCTCATATTTGAAACGTGGTTTACGAATGCCCAGAGCAGTTTATTGGGCGCTACGAATCTATCAAATGGATCTGTACATAGCTCATAACGGCTTCGGTGTGTCGTCATCGTCTTGCTGCCCTCCCTCCGTTCTGTGATTGGTTCCTTCGTTGAGGTGAAAACGAAGTCCATAGAATCCAGGCTGCCTAGCAGTGTGAATAAAATTGCGCACGTAAGGCAGCATGGGAAAACCCAGGCTAGCATTGCACTTGAACCAAAAATGAAATCTCTAGGTTACAACTCCCTTTGGTTATGCGCCCAATGAGGTATGTGAATAGAGTCCTGTTTATATGTCTATGTTGTATATGTATCTTTGAATAGTGAAGCAATTCCTTGGTACAGTATGTCTTCCTCTTTAGGTACTGTATCAATGCATAGATTTATTGATATGCACTCAGCATTCAATAAACTGCCATTTAAACAAAACTTAAAGCATCTGCTAAATGCCTTAACTATAACGACACTGGAGAGAGTCTATGGGATTAAACATGAGACCTGGCCAATAATTAGCTGTAGAGGGCCTACTGTGCCGTCCATAATTGCTCCCTGGCAAAAGAGTGCAGCTCTCAATCATATCCCCATCCCACTCTCTGGACCCGCAACTAAATGGGACACATAAAAGTTTAATCAATGACCTCTCTGAAGAGTTAGTCGAGCTTTACATTCTGCTTCCCTTTATGCATCAGTTGACACGAACAAACCTCAATTTCAGCGCAAATAAACACATTAATTCAGCAGCGCTTGTTGGGGGAGGCTTGCCTTGCTTTTGAAATGCTGTTTTTTTCCCTGTGCAACACTCTGATGGCTCCTGGCCTCCCATCAACAAACAATTCCAGTGGCAGGATGACAACCGTTGGATCTCACCGGTTTGTGAGCTTACAAGCAAACCCCGGTCCAATCTGGCACGCTGCCACGTCAAGATTAGCCATGCCCAGAAGTTCTTCATGGCAAAGGAGTCAATGAAAAGGATGAGCACTTAGCTGTGCTCAGAGAAGCGAAGGGATGGGACATGGGATGGCAATGGCAGTTTGTGTGTGTGTGTGTGTATTATTGCTAGTAAATATGCCATCTGGAAAGTGATGTGACTTAGCGGGGATGTAATCCATTCCACTTTTGCCCGAGCGTGCCCTAGTGAGAGTGGTGACGCAGTAATAACAGCTGGCCCTGGGGGCAAGGATTCCACCGAACAGATGCTGCTAATAATCACCTTTTCATTAATCCGTTTCATCAGACACAGCTCTGCATTTGCATTTTTAATAATGCATGAAAGATGTCACTCAGTTGGCATGGGCCCTTAGACATAGACATCCCGAATTGTAGACTCAATCATATCTGATCCTCTACTCCTCACATTCTAGTTATATACTGGATTAATATTGATATTGATAAATACAATAAAACTCCTGCCATTATTAACAACCATGTCACTTCACGAAATTTACCTTCACATCTGAGACTGACTCTGTGCAAACAGACATCCAAGCGAAAGTACTTAGTCAACATGTTTGTACTAAGCCATTTTATACATTTTAGAGGACTGACATTCCCGTCTAACTATCAGCAACAATTGTCTATTGTAAGGATTTGGCTGGTAAACCTCATGGAAAATGTATAACTCAGCCAGATACAGAGAAATAACGCTGTTCTTCATGTATTACCATGTCTTCATGTATTACCATGTCATGATACTACAGTATAGACTCACGCAGGAATGACAGGTTCAGAATTGTCAGTGAGAAAATAACTGCATGAATATCACACACATACTGTAGTAAGCAGCGGAGGTATAACGGGACTGCACACACTGCAAGGTACAGAAGAGCGAGAGAGAAAAGGGAGGCGACAACATGTGATGTCGTCAAAGGGCGTCACCAACAATAGTGATCTCTTACATGGCCCCCAAAGTTGTCATGACCCTCCATCGGAATTGCTAAATGACAATCTATAACATATATATATAAGTATATATACTTTTTTGATCCCGTGAGGGAAATTTGGTCTCTGCATTTAACCCAATCAGTGAATTAGTGAAACACACTCAGCACACAGTGAACACAGTGAGGTGGAGCACACACTAATCCCGGCGCAGTGAGCTGCCTGCTTCAACAGCGGCGCTCGGGGAGCAGTGAGGGGTTAGGTGCCTTGCTCAAGGGCACTTCAGCCGCGGCCCACTGGTCAGGGTTCGAACCGGCAACCCTCCAGTTACAAGTCCAGAGTGCTAACCAGTGGGCCACGGCTGCCCCCCAAACATCTCACCAGGTCAGATCTGGTCCTCATTTGCATAGGGTTCAACTTTTCACCGACTGGAAAACAGGGAAGTGCTCACTTCTCCTGTATGTTGAACAGAGGGCTGTTTGGTAAGGCTTTGCCAGCATCTCTCCCATGGCCTTAAATATGACTCTAATGAGGCAATTAAGATGCTGTCATGAGAGGCCATTTTTAAAGACATGAATGAATACGTAGCAACTTTGAATAACATATTACAACATTCTCAGCCAAACCTCACTGCATCAGCAAAACACTGCCTTAGGCTAGTCCACATGATGTAGCTTTTCTACTATTATTGCTGACATGATTGATCACTGCTTAAATCTGATAGCTATGAGTTTGTCAATTGTAGGAAGTAATAACACTTTGTGTGATGTTTCTATCTTTCTCTCTCCCTCTTTTACATCTATCTATCTATACATCTATCCGTCCATCCAGGGATTATTGTCAAACTCTCCTCCGAATGGAGGTGTTTCGCCAACCTTAGTTGAAGTTTTTCCATGTTTAGAGTGCAGAGTTCTCCTCTCCTCTGAATGGATGTGTTTCACTAACCGTACTTACAGTTTCTCCTTGGTTAGTGTCCCGAGCTCTCCTCTCCTCTGGACGTCTGAGAAGGGAGGCGAGGGAAGTGTTGCACAGCCAGCCTGCTTCCCCCAGATGTGTTTATTAACAAGCTGGCTTGCGTTTAATTGCCCTGTCGCCGTGCAGACATCAATTTAGGGAGCGAATCATCCCAGAGGGACTCCAGAGCAAAGGGGACAGACTCATTTAACACATGGTGACTTTTCCATAACCACAGGCTTCAGGGAAACTGGGCAGCAAGGGGATAGATGTAGCAGGACAAGTCAGTCATTTAAACACCTGGGGGTTTATGGGGCAGAAGGAGATCAACATAGCGAAAATTGTTGATTGATTTATTGGTGATTGTGACTATGTGAAGGATTGTAGTGAAGATTTGACTGTCAACTACCTCGGGCCCTATTTTGACAATCTCAAACATACAGTCAGTTTGAATAACATGGTTTCAGTGCATTTGCTAGTTTTGCAGCGGAATAAATGATCAGACGTCAGGTTCATAGTTCAAAAGGTCTGTACTTGTATTTCTTAATTAATTATGGGGTGTTTTGGGTGTAACATCCAATAAACCAATGAGAGTGTTATCTCCTATTCCCTTTTTTTGGGAAATTTGTTTATTTGCTGTTTACCCCAGAGTTAGATTAGTGGATACATACTATTCTATGTGTGTGCAATACCGTCTGACACTATTAGCCTGTAGCTTAGCATAATTCACAGGAAGTGGTTTGCATCAGTTAGCCTATAGCTCCCTTTTAGCTATAGGCTAACCCGCTTTAAGTGAACTATATGCTAAGCTAGGCTGTGGCATTATGCCCTTGTGCTCTTGCTATGTTCCTCTGCAGCGGTCTCAGGCCTTCACACTTGATCCTCTCAATCAGCCACATAGGGGATCAGGCCCAGACTGAATGGTTCCAGTGGAGCGTTCAGACTTGGTTTGGCCTCACTTGACCACCAACCTGGCAGTCCGACTTTTGAGAAGAAAAAAAAAGAGAAAAAGGCCGGCAGCCAAGCTGGCAGGTGCAAACTGGCTATTTAGTGGCTCAATTGTTCTCCCTTGCGGTCAGTCAAAGGGTTCTGGATTGCATGTGATAGCATTCTGCCTGTTCTCCCCCACTATCATTAGGGACACAGCGTGGTCATTGCTCCCCTCATCCGACCGGATGCTGCTAGAAAATGTAATGACGGCAATTACCAAGTGCTTATGAGGGGGTCAAAACAGGGCATTGTGAATGTATGGCTTAAAGGTCAACCATCACATTTCTGAACCAAACTGCTTTGCATTACAACACACTGCACCATACTGTCCGTACCTAGATGATTCGACTAAATGCAAAAATTAAAAACCCCATATGTTAATGTCTTTTAACAGTGAAGTCTAATATGGCCTTCATTAACATGAGCACCAAGCCATGGCCTCCACGTGTGAGGTTATCCTAATGGACAGATAAAATATGAATACGTTCTCCAATTTAAAACCAATCAGATTCAGGATCCAGGAAACATGGGCCATATTAAAAATCAGATCAAGGCGCCGCGTTTCCCTTTCATTTTGCTTTACCTCCAAGGCATCATCTTTTTAATCATCATTGCCATCATCATAATTACCATCCCCATAATCATAATTTGAGAAACATTTAACAGTCTGCTGTTAATGTCTTGTGACAAGAAAGTCAATGACACACTATCCAGAGTCAATTGCACGGAATGCAATGAACCTGAGAATGAAACTTCACATAGAGGATATCTGAGAAGTGTGACTTTAAAGCCATTTTAGCTCTGGCTACAGTGACACCATAAGGTGTATGACATTATTACTTAGCCCACCCACATTCACCCACAACTGTGTCTTGTATGTGTGCTGAATAAAGAAACAGAAATGATGTAGGCTACAAAAGCCTCACTCGCTCGCTCTATCCCCCATGATTGGCCCGAATTGCCTGCAGCTGCGACTCCCTCACGTGTTGCACAGACACACCTGTCACTAATTATTATGCAGGGGATATAACTTACCTGGTCATGCAGTGCTCCTGTTTGCATCCGGGTGTGACCTGACCGATCTCGCATCTCCTATCTCCAATCTCCAATCTCCTGATCTCCTGCTAGCCCGTGATTAATCCTGTGTGCGTCTTCCAAACGTGATTTTTACTTTCCTTTCTCCACTTGTAAACGTTTGGCTTGGTTGTGGTTGCGGTGGTGTTACATTTGCCACACCAATCCCTAATGCTTTCAGCTGCCTTTGCTATCCATTGTGGGCCAGGTGGTCAGCGTGTAATTGAGTTGGCCGCGAGTGTTTGTTTACTAAGCAGCGGTATCGCGTGTACCATAGACTGTAGTCTATGGCGTGTATTATGCCACCGGAAGTAGCATAAACCGGAAGTAGAAAGCAATCATGTAACAGTTTATTCTGATTCCTTACACTGAATGATGTTGTAAACCCACTGCTATAGTAGCTAATTAATTAATCTCCATCCCTTGTCATGTTTGTGCAGTGGTTTGGTTCTTTATCTTTAATGCGTTAATATAACACAATTGTGTTATACAATTATATTATATATTATATAATATATTGTGATTATTTATGTTAATATTATGTTGATGGCAATATGAGCTGTAATTGTGGATGGCCTTTAGGGCCAAATGATCAAAGTTGGATTTGGTGAGTTTGATTTAAACTGTTATTGCTTGTTGTGTGCTGATTGTTTCTTTGTGCTTGTTACAGCACACACATACCCGCACGCCCACATAACCAGCCAAGAAGACAAGACAAAAGACAATTTAATAAATAACCCTTTGAGGTGAACTTGGCTGAACTCTGTCTGTGTCCTCCTCCTTCCAACTCCATTCAACTCTCCAACCATCTGACCGTGGTTTGCCTGTTCCATGTCTCTTTCCAAAGTGTCCCAGCCCCCCACTGAGAGTAGCCGTTACCTCGTTCAAATGATTTCACTATATTTGGTTATGCTTCCAGTGCTTCCTAGACTGCAGTCTAACTGTTACAAGTAGGGCCTACTAACGTCACTGAAGGCCTGTTAACGTTAAATCCTCCGGGTTGGTCTGAAGACACAGCTGTAGCTACGCCATATCATTGCCATTGGACGGAGTTGGACTAAGTTAACACAGACTTATTTTAATTTCTTATTTATTTATTTTATCACTTGTTCATTTTTGTTTCTTGTCTGTCTTGTATGTCTACCGTTAGGTGTCTCTGGTACGCTGGCTGACGCTGCTCCATCAGGCATCTTTTGTCTTTTGCGTCAATTGTTATTTTGTAAATTTGTTTGTTTGTCTTGATGTCACGGGAACGCTGGCGACTACGCCGCTCCATCCGGCATCTTTTGTCTTGCGCGTAAAAGTCTAGTGTGTAAAGCCACCTTGGGTGCTTTGAAAGGTGCTATGTAACAAATAAAATGTATTATTATATGTCAAGACCAGTTTTCTCCCACAGGAAGTGACCTTTTGTCTAACCTAAAGACTTTCTAATGAGGAGACGGCACTCAAAGAATCCTCCATAAATATCTATGGGGTTAGTTTGTAATATGGCAGTTGTATATCCCGCCCCTTCCTGTAATGTAAATAACCAACCACATATGTATCCGTTTTAGCCTTATTTTAGTGTTTTTTATTTATTTATTGTTTTTTTGTTTTTTTGGGGGGGGGGGTATTTATTTATATAGTTCAATTTAGATTTAACCACAGATTTCCCTGATGTACTTTTTATGTCCTATGACCTCCCTTACGTGTGCCGCCTCATTGACTTGAATAGGAAAATAGCTGCCAGATACAGTATCTGCCCAAAGTGTGTTACCTTGCCAGGACCTCATGAGAAGGAGTGGGGCACGTAGGCCCTGCATACAGGCCACATCCAGAGAGCATCCTAACTGGTGGCATATCTGCATGGTTTGGAAGCTGTACTGCCAACAACAGAAAAGCGAGTTGTATGACCAGGCTTGGGCATCAGTGGACGTGCGCTGCCCTCCATCCAGGACTTATACAACGCACAATGTGCCCACAGAATAATGAAAGACCACAGATACCTTAGCCACTGTATGGCAAGCCATTTGGCAGGCAATATTGCAGTCACAAGACCCAGACATGCAGGCTCAGTAACTTCTTTTTCCACTAGGCAACCAGACTGAAGAACGATGGACAATGAGGGCCTGTCATACATTCACAAGGCAACATTGACAAAGGCTGAATGGACATGAGATTTGGGTATAAATGGTAATAATATGGATGAAGAACATATCTACTTTCGAAACTGAAATGGTATTTTTGGACGCGGAACAGATTTGTTCGTAAAATCCATATTAAAACAAATACACAATAATGTAGACGTGGCCTTAGATTTCCCTTCACTAACCCATCTCTGAAGAACAACCATTGCTCATTGATCCCTCCCCCAGTATGACTGTACACAGTGTGCTGAACAGCATCCATAAGCGTCCATATGTTTTAAGGAAGTGCTTTTGGTATGGAAGACCCTGACTTTGGGATGAGTTAGAACAAACATTGTGAGCTAGGCGTTCTTGTCCAACATCAGTGTTTCCCACAGAATTAAATTCTATTTGTGGTGGTAGGTTTGCAGAATTGACTTGAATGCAACAGTTTTTAACAAATTAGCGCAGCGTGGTTATGATGCTAACCAGATTTAAGCACAATTTAGTACAACCTGGAAAATCATTGTGTGGTGGTCAGTGTTGATATTGTGGTGGGCCGCCACAAATAAGTCAATGTATGGGAAACACTGAACATCCAACAGTTCCTGGAAAACAGACCTTCCAAAATCTTGTGGCAAGCCTTCCCAGATGAGTTGAAGCTGCACTGGGGGCCCAATTCCATATCAATGCCTATGGATATAGAATGGGATATCTAGTGTATCAATACAGTAATCTTAAATCTTGAAACTGATCAGGTCTAGAGCCAACATGGCAATCATTACTTCCCAGAAGACCAGAGCTCATGCACTGCCATTGCCAGGGGAACAGGGAGACTGTTCTAAAGTAATACAATGTCAATGTGACAAGAATCTAGAGAAACAAATATTTACTAAATAGCGTATCTATTAAACTAGCTACTATGGTTTCACTTGATGCTATAGTTTGTATATGAGACATTTGTAAAAAGTAAATCTCATTTAACATCATGCTTCAAAATGTAAACACAATGTGGGTTTACATGACATTTTAACAATAGTCCTAAGACCTATATTAAATGGTTAATAAACCATCGTCTCAATATTTCTGTTCAACATAGCTATATGAATAGAATGACATAAGAAACATTTACATTAGATTCTGTTCTTATCTCACATCCAATGCACACATGGAATCTTACACTGTACACAGCAACCAGTGGTATGAGTAAAATGACTACACAGCAATATGGTATGACTGCTCGATATGTCATGCATCTAAAAAGCATGTCTCTAGAATCATCCAGTATTCTCTAATTTCTCTAACTTCATAGTGTCTCTGCTTGAGAATATGTGAGACAGTCGAGTCATCTGAGGTGAAGTTGATGTTTCTCTGTAGGTCTCCCATACCTGGCATGGCACCTGGTGACTGATTTGTCTCTCCCTTTTCTCGCCTTCTCCAGACTCAGAGCCTCCTCGTCCCAGCCACTGTCAGTCGGTTGTGAAATTAGGGCTGAGAATAATATAATTTACACCCATGAGCCACTGCAGACAGAGAAAGACAGACAGAGTCGGCTGCCTCACCAAGAAATTGCGCTGGAGAGAGTCTAGCCCTTATTTCTTTCTGGCTCCCAACAGACTGCATGGTTTTGGTTATATCTCTATCAAAATGTGTTTTTTTATGTATTTTAGCTTTATTTCTTCAGGGTTTTTGGCTCTCATCTATCCATTCTTTATTACACGGCTCTTCATAATGCTGCAGAATGATCCATTCACTTGAATGGGCCTTCCCAACGTTCGGCGGTCTGCTAATTCTCAATAACAGACCGTTGCTAAGTATAACAGACCGCTGTCAAGGAAAATGTTTTTTGTGCTTCTAATTCCCGTCTTTCATATCACTACTTGTTTGATTCAAGTTCAGCGAACAATTTGCTTCTCAGCAAAAGCCACGATGAAACGGTAACAAATAGGCTATAGCCTAGGCTATGTAGGCTAAAGAGTCATATCGTGGGGAGTTTATTGTTTCGTTTTGGCCGTGTAGCCAAAAGTAGCCGTGTAATAAGCGGGATAAAGTATAGAACGCCGGTCATTATAGGGAAATAGGTCCCTTCAGGGTGGAACAAGACCTCTCCGCTGCGCGTCGAGTCCTGGTTCGCCCTGTCGGGACCTATTTCCCGATAATGACCGGCGTTCTATACATTATCCCTTACGTAATGTTCTTTTTGTAGGCATTGCATTGGCTGGTTTGGATATCCATGTGTTAATGCAAATTGTTAGTGATGTAGGCTAATACTCGAGTCCGGTCTCAGACTCGAGACCGGTCTTGAGACCGATTTCTGCTTTCTCGGACTCGTCTCGGACTTGTTCCTTCAAAGACTCAGTCTTGACTCGGTCTCGGACCACAGGGGGAGGAGAAGGACTCGTAATTTCAGACCGAGTCCTCGAGACCAACGCATTTTTTTATGTTCATATAAAAAACACACAACACATAACAATAATAATAAAATGCAATGTTGACGGGCATTATTTGAAAATGACATCCCATCGTGCAATGCAAAGATACTGTCGTCTGTAGGCCTAACCAAGGTAGGAAGTTCACGGTGGCCATGGCCGTTGTTGCCCCTTGCATTGGCTGTGATGCCACTTTAAAAAATCAAAGGTTTACAGGCCACTGTGGCCTTGGTGCCCCCTTCTTTCAATATTCTGCTTTGCATCCGTTTAAGAGTGATTTTTAGTTAGCCTATGGCCTGTCAAAATAATCTTAGCATCACAGCGCAAATTAATTCAGTCTTAACGCAGTGGAGAAAATGACAGCCCAAAGCAAGAAAGAAAGTGCGTCCAAATTCACCCATTCTTTTCAGTTGAAATACTTGTGATCGCTAAATAGCCTATCGCATCACATGAAAGAGCTTTGTCTCAGCTTTTAAACAATGTTAGCCACTAATTGCTGTGGTAAACGGTTCGCGAGAAAACTAAGTAATATGATTAAATTTAATCATAACGTCTACATAAGGTTCTACGCCCATCTACCCATTCAACTCGGTGGAATACTTCACAAACCCTTCGTTCAACACATGACAAACCAATATCAGAATAAACAGCAGACCTTACCGAACACAAAGGTGTAAAGCAGTCCCCTGTACAGTAAGCCGTTCCAGAGTATTCCGGTTAAATTAAAAATTTAATTTGCAGCAAGGTCTACATTCATGTCTCCAACTTTGGTCTTTAGGTTTCAAAATGTGTTTAAATCGTTCTACATGATTTCATAACAGACCCAATACAAAATAAATGTTACAAATATTGCCTAGATATAGGTAAATATTAAAATCAGAGGATATATAGCTGATCATTTTTATAGCCTACTACTGTATAGTTAACTTTGGCCTTGGTGCCCTGACATGTGGCCTTTGTGCCCCCCACCAAATATGCCCAACTGAAGGCCAAGTGGCCTTGCCCCTAAAATTGTGAAATTCCAAGCCTGGGCCTCACTGTTGATTATTAACTAGGGTGATATTAAATCATGAATATGAAAACGGACATGTTTTTATGGTCTTGGTCTCGACTCGGACTTGCTTCCTCAAAGACTTGGTCTTGACTCGGACTCGACTGTTTTTGAAAACCAACGGACTCTGTCTCGACCCTTCAAAGACTCGGTCTTGACTCGGACTCGGCATAGGCGGTCTCGTCCACATCAGTACAAATTGTGTTGCATACAATTCAGGCCTTTACATTCCCCATCTATACAGCATCTCCATGAGTGGAAACTGGGTCATGTTCCATCCCTTGTGACTTGTTTCTCACTCCGGAAACAGCACTTGTCTTATAGTTTTTTTTACTACATATAGTCAGCTCATCATGGGTCTCTGAATATCCTGGTGATGATTTTTTTATGACTAATACAGTATACCTCTCCGGATTTGATTCAAACCAGTGAAATTAGTGTTATTAGTTTAGAGCCATATGCACTCAGAATGAATTCACACTTGATGATGTTTACTGCTTGCCATACTTGGAAAATGTCCCATTGTATCAAGATATACTGTAACTAAATTAATCCATTAAATCTTTTTTTTTTTTTTTTGAATAAGGAGTTCATCCATAAAGCTACCGTGAAACGGAAACACAGTTGTTTCCTCCTTTATATGCAAATCTCGGCATTGGCATAAAAAATGGGTGAATCAGAACAAAGATTCTCTGATACAAATACAGACTGTGACACAAACCATCTCTCTGATCACCGCCCTCCTCCACATATTACGTTACCACTTCAGGACATTCAGGTAGAAGTTGCTGGGGCCAGTTGTGAACGGTCTTTGCAAGGCAGCCAATTAGCATAAAGCACACTTAATTATTCATGTGGGTGCCAGATAAGCATGAGGGCATGAGGGCGCCAGATATTTGCTAAAAATGGGCCATTTTATTTCCCAGCCTAATTGTAGGGTTGTACATGGGCTTGTAAAATAGCATCTGAGCATGTTTGTGATAGACCAAAGTCGCATACCTTCTATGTTAACATCAGAGAACAAGGTTAATCCATTCTGTGTCATCTTTAATTGAATGGGGAAACTGAAAGCATGGGGAATTGTACACGGTTTTGTGCATTATTAAACAATATACAATGGGCCTAGATTTAGATTAAATTAGTTTTTTCTTAGTTTTGATGAGCTCAAATCTACTACTTCAACCTCCACATCATCTAGTTGCTTGTGCACATCATAAAAACAATTTCTCCTTAGTTCATCGTTTAAGTCAAGTATTGGGAAGCCGTGGCCTACTGGTTAGCACTTCGGACCTGTAACCGGAGGGTTGCCGGTTCGAACCCCAACCAGTAGGCACGGCTGAAGTGCCCTTGAGCAAGGCACCTTATTATACTTAATTCATAAGTAATATTTCAGACAGATAGATAGATAGATAGATAGATGCATACATTTCAGGCTAAAACGCTTTGGTGATGTTACTTTTCCATCTCCATTCAAAACTTCGCATGCACTGATACAGTGGATGAATGCAGTCTGTTCTTGGTTATATCTTTTTGTATTTAAGGCAATCCTTTCCATTCATTCTTGGATTACCGGTTTTAAAAAAGAGATACATTTCCACAGGTACACTCTCTGGATACTGTGGAGACTGGTCTGTTTGCCAGGGGAGCCTTTTACCCCTGAGCCAGACCGTAATGCTGTATGCCAGTGTGGGAGAGCAGGCTTATTGAGTCTGTATCGCCTTGCCTCCCCTAGTGAAACGGCATCAGGCTGGAGCACACTAGACAGTTGAGGGATGTTGATTTGTGGTGACGCTCTATTGGCCTCAACCCACTGGTTTCTCCTCTCTACTAGGTTGATGGTGATGCTTTTCATGAAAACAGGACATATCAATGAACAGGTAAAAGAGTGACAGAAAAAATATCTGTTGCCTGTTTGGCTGTTTCCTAATGTAACTAATGTGTCCCCTTGACTGTGATATGACAATGTTACCACAAGAACCCCTAACCACTCTAAAGCACCAGAGTTGGTTGGTGGTATCAAAGATCGAATGTCCTGATGTTCAGAGATGGAAGGTAAATCAGGTAGTCAAACGGTGGTCATGTGACGGAATGAAAACAATAGTATAACCTCTGCTTTGTATATATTTCTAATTAAAATACATAATGTTTTTATTGTGTCAAGTCAGCTTACAGTATTTCCATTGTAATTATGTACTCAAGCCTTTTGAAACATGAAAGGAAGACATTTTGTTTTGATATAACATCATAGTGTTTAGAAACCAGAAGAGTATCTGCATGTGTCAGGAGTGTAATTGTTGCATTCAGTTAAAGATAACAGGTTCTACCAGTATAGACAGCCAGACCAAAATTAAATATAATAGAGGAGCAACAACAGAGAAGTTCAACATCAAGAGTGAGAATCGTTTAGTAGCTGCTTTCATGTTAGGACAATTCCCTGTAGAGAGCTTTTATGATGGGAAAATACAGATATAATGGGATTCTTTCTTGTATTTATTTATATATTTTATTTTCATTTTTCATATTTTATGTTGTTATTAGGGGGATTACATTGACACAGCAGTTCATGAAAACACTTGAGATGAGACTAGATTGGCCTTAGCACCAGTGCCAAATTATGTGGAACCGCTCAGTTTGCACAATGTCTTGAATGTGATCATGTATACATACACTGAGGAAACTTTGTGTTGTTATTGTTGTAAGTATTATCCTTCCCATTTCATTTTCATTCAGCATGGGAAATGACTTGGCTGATGTGACACTCCAATGTTTAGCTATTGGTCTTATCAGGTAATAATGTTCGCAGCAGCCATATTGTTGACTTAGCTAATGTCAGCTGTCAACTGACAAAGCGGTATTATTGCTGTAGGCTATTTTTTTTTTTTTTTACAAAATGTTATGTGATGGTAGGCCTATGTTGTGTAATACACAACTGTTCTTACAACAGCAAAGAGCCCTAGAATTAACAACTGGCAGAAGTTGCAACCTGGTCTCATTAGCGAACGTTTTCGCAGACCCAGCCAAACGTACTACCAGGTATGTTTCTGAGGTGCAAACTGGCAAGCAGGGGTGCAAGAGAGACATTTAGACATTGTTTACTATGGTTAGGTCTGGTCAAAGTAGATCGTAGCCTACCGGTACATAAGCTCAGAAGTATTTTTCAGAAGTATATAAGTTTTACAAAATATAAGGGCACAAACCCTGAACTGCTGTCTATGAGTTAGATGCCACATGTTGGTTGCTTTTTATTTTGAGCCAGCAGCCTGAGGATTTTAGCTCAATTGTCAACATGCTCGACTTCCGCTCCCGAGGTGCAGCAATTCAACACAATGCACGGACGCCGAACTCGGCAGGAATTGAGCCGGCACAGGAGAGACTTGTGGCTAGATAAGATAAATAGGCTAAACTTTCAGCCAACTCCTGACAGCCAAGTTTATTCCCGCCATTATCATATTAGTATTATTAAAGCTGCAAGTCTGACAGATTGAGGGGACTTAGCCAAAATTTTGAATGTTTACAATTCTCATTCCCCTCCCCCACTACCACCGAGCACCCTCTCATCGAGATTGTGCTCGTCAGTGTGCACCAGACTGTGACTAACAATCAGATCTCACACAGCCCTGCTCTGATTGGACCAGAAGAACAGGGAGCTGTGGATTTTTGCAAAACAAATAACAGGCTCTAGGTGGAGGTAGAAGTTTCTAAAATAACAGGCTCTAGGTGGAGGTAGAAGTTTCTAAAACCGGCTAATTTATGTTGTTCTGTCGGAGCATAGTGTCGGTTTCAGTGAATATGATCAAAAAATCTTGCCAACTGCAGCTACTATATTGTCCTCTGTGGGCTTAAGGTACCATGATCCCCCCCAAAACAGTTGACCTACACAGAGGTTTCAAACAGTGTAGAAAGCTGCTCTCTGCAATTACGGAGACATCAGCAGTAGCCTAATGTAGTAGCCTACCCTAGATTACCTTAACATTTGCATAAGCAATGCTAGGTACTGAGTATTAGGGCCAGGTGGAACAAATAAGAAGTTTCCAAACATTGACTCAAGCAACTTGAATGCCTTCAGCTCCTGGCTGTATGAAAAAGAAAGGCTTTTAAATATCAGGGTAAGTTAATACTGACAATAATGACAGATCTTTACTAAATGCTATTGGGTCGGGTCTATTGGTTCCACCCTCAGAGTTCACAGCCCAGTCCAGCCATATTATGGTTTTATTCCTACATGTTAGGATAAAATAGACGTTTGTCAGGTACTTATTGGTGACCACAGTTTTTTGAACTATGACATAGGTAGACAACCAGCATGTCAATTTACCCCATGGGGCAGCCGTGGCTAGCGCTACTGGTTAGTGCTTTGGACTTGTAACCGGAGCCAGTAGGAATGGCTGTGGCCATGAGCAAGTGCCCTTGAGCAAGGCACCTAACCCCTCACTGCTCCCCGAGCGCCGCTGTAGCAGGCAGCTCACTGCATCGGGATTAGTGTGTGCTTCACCTCACTCTGTGCTGAGTGTGTAACTAATTCACAGATTGGGATAAATGCAGAGACCAAATGTCCCTCACGGGATCAAAAGAGTATATATACTGTACTTATATACTAATATAATAATCTACTCAAAGTACAGTACATAGGCACCTTAAAATGTTACAATATTTGAAATGTATTAATAAAATACTCACTGCATATTTTAGTGAGACAATTGTGATTTGTCTTTACTAACCTTTCATAATAGCTACAATGACAAGCCCTTTTGTTGGAAGAAAACAAAGACTAGTTAAAAACTGGCTCCCTACAACAAGAACTTCACTAAAAACAAGCACATTTATTTGAAGCACACCAAAAAAAAAGGGGGGAAAGCATTCCTGTGAGATTGCTTTTGGCTTTGTCTCCTGTTTTCTGTAATTGTGCCGCAGCTTAAAAGCAATGTCACCCTAGGCCATTTAGTCCACTACTACTGATTTGAGCACAGAGCTCTGAGCTAGGCTGTTTAGTCTACTTCTATGAGCTGAGCTCAGGGCCCATGACCCATTGCCGAAGTGGTGCCAGCACAGGTGGAGGTGAGTGCAGCTGTGAAGTCTCCTCCCCTTAGCATCCGCCCCTGCTCCGCCACAGCGTCAGCACCACCACCGGGCCGCCCGCTGCGCTGTTGGACGCGTTCCCAGGAGCCCCGGTGGGCAGGCATGCAGGCGGGCGGGCGGGTATGCATCCTCATGAGGGAGAGTCAGAGTCAGCGTGTCTCATCAGATTAACGTGTGGCCCCGCTGATTGATCAACTCCCGCCACGCCGAGACCTCGCTGTGTCAGGCCCAGTGCCAGGTCAGGCGGGGTGGGGGTGAGGGGTGGGCGGGCACTGCTTGGCATTGTTACGCTGGAAGACTGTGATCACGGATTTCATTCTATTCAGGCAGCGCCATGCAAGATCCTCTGAACATTTAAGAACAAAGTAAGAATACCTAGAAAGTCTTCATATTTAATTGTGCATTTTCAAAATATAGAATTATTTAGTGACAGAATATCTTGCGAGCAATGAAAAACAACATGTACAGTTGTCCTTATATGTACAACATGTCCAGTATATTAGTTACAGCATATAAATAGTGGAGGTTACATCCTTTACATTGCATTTAATGATTTAACACCCTTTTACCTAAAGTGACTGATAGTGCACACTGTAGCATCTAGGTTATATAATCATAATTAAATGTGCCTCGTATAAATCAAACGTATGACCTTGGGGTTTGTTAGCATGCTACTCTACCATACTGTCTGTACACATACTGTATACAGTACCTTGGAAAGTGCATGTAGCTGTGTCCTACAGCCATATATCAAGTGGACAGCAGTAAGTCTTACCTTGTCATGACTGAAAGGATGTCGTCTTCCCAGCGAGATGCACCACAATTTCCTCAATCCATTAAGAGACTCAGGAGGTTCTCAGTGGCAGGGCTGATTTAAATCATTGAGGAAATGAAGAGGGTGGACATACATGTCCTCCGGGGCTCTTCATTAGCAGTAAAGAGAGGTGATCTGCACAACGTTAACGGCTTCGTTCCAAGGGTCCGCCTCTAAGAAAACTCTGAGGTCATACTCTGAGTCGCAGGGTTCTTTCATATATGCCCGAATGTTTTCAGACTCAATTACACATTAGTGTGACAGTTTCAGCCTTTATCTATCACACCTCATCAACTCACACCTAGCCGTACAGATTCCCACTAACAATCTCTCCATCACCAGCACTAATGATGGCCCATTACAGCTGTCACTGTGACTGACACATTAAAGCAGCAGAGAATGAAATATGAACTGCACACGTTAACCTGCAGCCAGTGCTGACACTTTTTTGGCTTTAGATTGTCAAAGCTAGCAGCAGTGCACTGAGAAGGACAGAGCATTGAAGCTGCAGCAAAAGAGAAGTCAAACTAAATGGGCCAAAATGGCTGACCATATGGTTCTTCAAACTCAATGAAAATCATACAGACTGTGCAAGCATTTTCATATGTTTGTAATGCAGTGTAGCAAGACATTTTACATTTATTCTATAGAAGTAAATGAAGGAATGCTATGTACTTTGTAGTTAGGGTTGTCTCTAGTCTGGACTGCCAGGGAAAAAATAGACACACCTGAGTACAACACCATGGTTGTCTTACTATTACCATAAATAGGTCCTTACTGCCTGCAGTCCAATCTAATACACTATATATAAAGGCCCATTTCTTTCAAATGTAGTTTTCCGCTAGCGTGACGGACTGTCACCAGACTGTGCAGTCTAAATCAGATCACTTTCCCACACCTTTTGGAGACTGCCTGCCTGCCTGCTGTGGTTGAAGGGGGTTGTGGTGAGCGTTACACCCCAACCCTACCTGTCTGCTCCAATTAACCTCAGAGATGCGTCACAGCAAATGTCTGGCCTCCAGCTATCACTACCAGACCACTCCTGTACATACAAATCATGGTCTGTGAACCTAGATTTCTTTTTTTCTTTTTGGGGGGTGGGGGGGGGGGGGTTGTTGTGGTTGTTATTCCAGGGCAGCAACAAGGTCGTCCATCATCACACCGACAGTGGAAAGTTGAACGTGTTTCTCTGCAATAGGACACAAGTCAGACAGTAACACCTGCTTTCCCATTGGTGTAAGTGGCATCTGATTCTCTTATGAATTCATCCCTTACAAAAAATAAATAAATAACAAGAATCCTTTGCAGTTCATATGCAGGATTATTATATTTGGACGGGAAAAGTGGCATTGCACTGCACATTACTGCAGAAATAGAGTATTGTGAACATGAAACTGCACTGTACTCAAAATATGTGTCTTTTTGTCCCAGACGGGCAAGATAAAAGATGTAAGGGATCTTCAGCTCTTTCCTTGACCTCATGGCATTTCACATTTCACAGCCAAGTCTAGTATGCACTCAATGCTGGGTTTTGGCTCAGATTGATTTAAAGAGAGAAAATACTGGAGTGCTTCAAGGCCACCGCCGCCATGTGGAATATTTGTGTACAAACTCTGAACATCAAACGTAGCCAGCAGGAAGTTGTCAGACGTAGCATCAAAGGTTTTCAGTAAATTGATAAAGTCGATTGAGTCACGTATATAGGAGGGAAGGGTGACCACTTCTAGCCTGGAAACCAAACTCTCTGACTTTGCAGAGAGTCTGGCCTAGATCCATAGGCGTACGTTTATTTCCGGGTGGGAGGGCACAGTTTGAGGTTTAAAATCCTTTAAACCGAGTTCCTTTGAACCGCTTTGAACCAATAACCGGCGTTTCGTCATACAGAGAAGTTTCTATGCAGCACGCCCATAACAAGCACGGGTGCATCTTATCAGCAAACAATCACACGTTTCATCTGCGTAACTCTCGCCAAAATGCATCATATAGTGTTTTGTGAATGTACCCAAGTCAAACTTTCATGTAAATGCATAAGTACGTCCAAAGTGCCACTTTTGCGTTGTCGTTTTCGGGTGAAATTACCTTTTGAATGGGATTCCTATAGGGCCACTACTTTTTTTGATACAATCGCGTCAAAATCGCTATTTTTCAAACACTATGAAGGCTCGACACAACATGAAACTTTGATCGAAGTATCATCAGTGTCTCTACACATGAACTCGAGCATTGAGAACATTGTTGGTGTACACAGAGTTTACTAAAAGAGAGGTTTTGAACAACTCACTTGTTTTTTCTGCTCGCTGCCATCTTGCAATGAGTGAGTTGTCCAAAATCCTTCTTTTTAGAAAACTATGTGTACACGAACAATGTTCTTAATGCTCGAGTTCATATGTAGAGACACTGATGATGCTTCGATCAAAGTTTCAAGTTATGTCGAGCCTTCTTAGTGTTTGAAAAATAGCGATTTTGACGCGACAATGTAGCAACTACAGTTTGACTCGGGTACGTTCGTAGCCTTTTTAAGTGACAAAATCTATGACTAAAGTTTAGCTGACGATATAACATCCTACTCCACTGTGACTTCGTTTGTGACACTCCTGTTAATAGGCTAAACTATTATTCACATTTGCTCAAAGATTTCGCTCCCTACGTTGATGTATTCCAAGCGATCTGCTTCGGGGGCGGGGGACGTAGTAATTGAAACACCATGCATGGGTACGTGATCACTCTCAGGGACGCCCTCTGTTCGCTGGTTGGTCCAAAGATTGTTAAGGCGGAGTCGGCTGCCCAACTGCCGAAGTAAACGAGCGCAAATCAACCAGACGGAGTACTGTAGGGAAAAGAAATCGACCGGAGGTACTTAGACAGGCCAAGGCCAGGCTAGACCACTTCTGATTTAATAAAATAATCAACATAAGATATATTTTCCGTTAGGCTACCGATCCCACTAACAATAGGTCTTATGTCAGTGCCCTCTGATATATTGGGGTGGAGCGGGTCAATAAACCACCTAGAGGGGGTCTTAATGAGGAATTTGATATAAAACCAATCCTATAGTAGTAGTATATTTTGGTAAGAAACTGTCTGTATTTACAGGTTTTATGACTGTGGGGGTAATGTCCTTTCATTGTTTGGGTAGGCGTGTATATATGGAACTGTTTATCCACTGATTGTTTTTTTCTTTTTCTTTCTTTCTTTCTTTTCTGTTGATAGCAATGCCATGTACTCCTTTGGGGATATTGATTTTTGTAAGCCCTTTTGAAATGTATAGGTTTGTGTAATACCTGTAAGTGTTCTCTTAATTGAGTGCCTAGTGGGGCTCTTAGACCCAATCATACCAGTTGACATCACACGGTAGGTCAGCTGATTGTAAGGCCTACTGTACATATATCCCTTCATCAAATGTGTCCACCATTTGCCTGAAGAAGACCCAGCAGGGTCGAAACGTTGCCTGTTGTGCATTAAATATATGGGAGTCAAAAGCAGTGTTGCGGACATTATATTTTTTCAATTGAGTAAGTTTTCTTTTGTCCTGCACCTGCCAGAAGGTGGGATGTGCACACAATAACTGTTTGCTAAAATTCAAATTAAAACATGTTTTGGTTACACTTTACTTAACAGTGTCGACATAAGAGTGACATGACACTGTCATGACGTGTCATAAACAAGTCATAAACGTTTATGAAATAATGCTTCTGTTATTAAGTGACATTCAGTTTTTGTCATAACAAGTTAAGGTTAAGATTAAGGTTAGGGGTTAGGGTTAGAGTTAGGGGTAACACTTTACTTGACGGGTGAGTTCATAACACATTCATAGCAGCTGTCATAAACTGCACATAAAGCATTCATGACTGTTTCATGAGACATGATGTAGACTTCATAAAATATTCATGAAATATTTTGCCCATTGACTCAGATGTAACGTGATCAGGTAAGAGGTTAGGAACAAAAACGGCAATGCTGCTTTGCGATTGTTGGACTTTTATTTTGACAAGTTGTCATCGGTCTTCCACATTCATGAAAGGTTTGGTATGAATGTTGAATCGTGTCTCATGAAACAGTCATGAATGCTTTATGTGCAGTTTATGACAGCTGCTATGAATGTGTTATGAACTCACCCGTCAAGTAAAGTGTAGAGTATCATTTATTAATCCCGAGGGAAATTAAGGTTACTGATAATTTATATTTAATGTTGCCAACTGTTGATTCACAAGTCCTGGTCACAGCGTGTCACAATCTATATTTATGTTGTTTTTCTCACCTTGCGAGCTCATGTGTAAGTGAATCCCTGTGCTTCCACTCAACAGCTTAATGTAGTTACTACAGTTTTCACTCAAGCTATCTTGGTCTCCATATAAATATGTTTCGCTTCTACAACAAAATTAATGTCCAAACAGCCGCAGTGCAAACTGGATATCTTCCTTGACCCCTCAAGTACCATATCTTACTTGTGTATTCAATTCAACATATGAAGTGTCAGGTCCAGACAGCGTCACCCATCTCACAAGTAGATACTTCCTTCACATACTGTAACCCCAATCATTAACCCACTCCAATCAATAGCCAAGATGGGGTGTTTGAGTATGAGCCTGCCTCAGTTGCTATACAGCTTATTTCTATCACTTTGCCTTGATTTCCCCTGACCCTCTGTAATCTGCTTCTACCCTCAGTGTTAGGCCTTAAGCATCAGCTGTGTAGACTCTGCACAGCATCAGCACAACTAGCTTACCCTGTCTTTGGTTACTTTGGAATCTCAAAGCCTTAAGCACACGGGGCTACTAGGCTCAGCCTTTTTGACCTCTCCTATGCCTTTTTTAGACAATCAAAGCATGCCACAGACAGCCTGAGCCAAGCACTGCTGGGAGGCTGATCCAAGTGTGTTCACATAGCAACCAACCAGAAAGCTACCCATCTGTGCCCCTAGCCCAGCTAGCTGCCACAGCCAGAACCAACTGCTGCTGGGAGGCAGATCCAAGTATGTTCTAGAACAACTAGGATCTGCTAAAGATGCTTTGCTTCTGCACTCCAGCTTGCAGCCACATTACCATGATTCCTTTCACATTCCCCTCTTTTTCTCTGGAGCCAAGTCACATTCATGGCAGTTTCCCCAGCAGACATGTTTTTAATATTATCAACAGATATCCCAGGAGTCACAGATATTCAGCACTGATAGCCCAATAGGCAAGCCTTTCAGAAGCCCTAGCTAGTTTATATTAACTGCGGTCTCTGTGGACTCAACACTAACAATACTGCTACCTCTGCTTCACTCCCTGCAATCAGTCAGCACTCCTGAACCTGTACATGAAATGGTATGAAGCATGCCATGATATAATCTATTATTATTATAATTAATATTATTATTATTATTATAATTATTATTATTATTATTATTATTATTACTTCTGGGAAAATCATTGATATTTTGTGCCATCTTTTATTTTGCTTGCATACATTTCTGTCTTTCCTATAGATTATTTCAGAAGCAGTTATACCTCAAACTGAATAATTTTCAGAATGACCGCTTTGAGCTACAATTGACTCTTTATTCCCAGACTAAGATTAAATTGTTTGGATTCATGATTTTCATTCACCATGAATGAGTCATTATGGCCAACTTGTAATTATTCAGTTGTCACACGTGTCACACAATCACTGATTTGATTCTACTCCGCCCATTTCCTCAGCCCTGGCAGCTCAACTGTGACTCCATAAAGATTTCAAGTCCACCTTAACAAATATAAAAAATACCAAGAAAGCCAAGCACAAGCCTCTTTTGGTAGAGGGGATCCTTTTGGTGTTTTAAAGTGTCAATATGAATTTCCTCTTTAATCCATGCTCACATAGACTTGGGGTGAATATGTGAGAATATGTTCTCAAATGAAGTTGATGTTGAACATGTCTTAGATGAATTCCATGGAATGATTTCCCAGCATCCCACTCTTGTATGGAATGCACTCAGAAAGACTCTCCTTTCCAGCTCTCTATTTTGATGATATATGCAATGTCTTATCCCTTCTTCCCTGTCTTTCTTGCTTTGCTCATTTATTGTGAGTGGAGCTTTGGCAGTACAGTATGTGCAGAAGGGTTTTCTAACACTCTCCTGGTGAGGTATGTCGGGACTCTGCCTGGTTACCTCTGAAGCATGCAGTCTGTTCTTGTAGACCCAATCATAGATAAGAGTGAACTCATTAAACTTTGGCTCAGGGAATCTGTCCAAATGAAGTCATTAAAGTTCCGCTTGAGTGAGACTGTTGAAGTTCTCTTACCTTTTTTGCTGCACATTCCAGTACACTTCTGGAATTGGTTTTTGAAGTGCATGAAAAACTTGTCTTTGCTTAAGAGTAATTTAGGAAAAAAACATCAAAAAACAACTTGTGTCTCTTTGGTCCTCAACGTGCAAAATAAATGTTATGGAATGTCCAAACCAGCATTTAGCTACCAGATTAGACCAAACAGAGCACAAGGTTAACATCCCATCACACTACAGCAATGCCTAATTATAAAGAATGTTGAATGTCATATGTGTATTATCAGAGTATTATACAATTATTGTGAAACACATGCACACCAGCACAAACCCACAAACCAACACCCCACGTAGGACCCTGACATTATTGTAATTCAATTCACTAATGATTGGATCTGCCAAGAAAGCACTTAGGCCTAGGTAGCAGTTGCTGAATTTTAATATCATTTATTAGCACAATGTATTTGCATTGCACTTTGTTCCTGGGGCTAAATGCTGGGCCATATGCACTTGACATTCCGCAACCCTTACCTTGTCACTGCACTTTCCTTTCATTTCACCATCTCACTCCCTCTTCTGTAAGGAGGTAATCCGTACTTCAGGAAATAACATTTTCTGTTTCTCATCTGACGGTCCATTCCTCGCTTACCGGCTCAGTGGCTTTGAGAGGTGGACATATTTTCCACCCTCCGTCCTCTTGCTGCTTGTTTACACCTATTTTTTTCACATCTCACAGATGGGATTGGGGGGATTGCTTGTGTTTGGTCCTTGCTTAACGAACGATCACAAATCCATGCACTTGTCTCCTACTGTGCCCCCAACAGTAACAGCAGCCGCTAATCAGATCCATCCTTTAGAATAGATCATGTCAGGTTCAATATCCTGTTTTCAAGGTCAAAGTGTCTTACGAACCAGGGGACTGTATGCATCTGCCATTATCCGGTCATTATGGCTCTCTGGAGCCACTGTGCTGGAATTCATTGATTTCTGGGCACTGCTGTTGAGGATAACCAGAACGGCCCACATTTCCCCCCAGAGTTCCGCAGCAGGCTAAGGAGAGGGAGGCCAGAGCCATAGATTAGACCCCTCGCTACTCTAATTGATGACATGAGGGATCCTGGAATTGATCTCATGATGAATAGACTAATAGCACCTGCTGTAGAAAAAAAGGTGTTGCTAACTTCATGCACTTTTACAACTGAATACTTGCTTTGAAACCTCAGTTTTACAGAGGTTAGATCTGGGTTAACCGGAAAGGTACAGTAAACACAACGATCATTTTAAGATCTTAATTTTAAGATATTTTGTATTGTTATTTCCACAGTCACAGTCTACATTCATATGTTGGTATAACCCAAACAGAGACAGAGTGAGTCAGTGTCCATGCATGATGTGCTCAAACTGAAAATAACAGTCAGTGAGTCATTTTGTTTTCTCTGCCACATCATATCCTTGAGTGTAATTTTATGTCATCCGCAAAGCCAGCCAAAACACAGCAGAGTGAGTAGTATAATCCGACACAGTCCCAGTCACCCATGCAAGTTTCAATATTTGCTGCTCACGGATCGTCACTGTAAGTCACCGTGAGTCATTGTAATACAATGTCATGCTTTCACCCGCACACGGCACACTGCACACCGTTTTATGCGTAATGGTCAACATTACAGTGGGTGTTTACTTCCTATCTGTAAACATTCCCAATGTGTGACCTCCAGTAAGGACCATCAGGTGGGAGATGGTGTCCGGAAGGCGGGGGGGGGGGGCAGATTGTACACATGAAGAGGATGATATGTAATGTTTAGACGTACCTGAGAGCGCTGCGCTGGCATACGCTGCGCGCCAGCACACAGAAGAAGCAGGTCGTGGCAGCGCACCTGTTCTGTGCAGGTGTTTGGGAGGATTGGAGTGAAAGTCTCAGTAGTAACTCATGGACAGAAAAAAAAGAGCACAGCAAACAGCTGCCGCAGTCTTCAGGAAGCACGGGCTTGGCCAGATGATCCATCATCTTCCACTCGAGGGTGGAGACCAGGGGAGGGGGGAGAGCATTTACACTCATTTCCTCACAAAGCTCTCTGTCTGCTGTTCTGAGAAAAAATGGGGGCGTTTTAAGCATACGTCACTGACTCATTCACCAAGGGCTTCATTTCATTGCACAAAATGAGTCAGCAGGCACTGGATTAAACAATAAATTAATAATTTCTCATTTATTAAAATACCTTAAAATCTGTGGTGCAGTTCTGTGTAGCTTTTCGAGTGAATAACAAATAACCTGCTTTGACTTTACTCAATAAGCTTTCTCTTATTACTCTTTTGTCCTCTTTAATCATATTATTATTATTATATTATATATTTTTTATTATTCATTCATGCTGTCTATCAGTCATTCAACTACAAAAAGCGGCAGTTATCTGCAGAGCAAAGCATGGTGATCCCCACTGTCATCCTTTTATCAAGGGCCTCATCCTAGCATAAAACTCTGCCCTTGTTACAGTGTACAATCCAAGACAGAAATCAATGCCTAAATTAATTGTTGAGCATGTTTATTGATTGATCTTCTGGTACAATCTAAGAGAGAGCAGCATAATCAGTTAGTTACTACGGAATTAAACCATGACTTCTCTTTTTGATAACAGTGTTTGTCATTCATCATCTGAAAAATAAACATAAAAGAAAATAATCGAGTTTAACCACCAACAAACATAAATTTGTGATGTTCTTTTTCTCTTCTCTCTCTTTTTTTATGACCGTATTCCAAATGTGATCAGATGCCATGAATAGAATATAAGACAAACAGGGTCAGTTTTAGGCTGATCTGTCTGTGGCATTGCATATCATTCATTTGATTTGACCATTTGGAGGGCAGTTTGCACAGGGCTCTTTCCTAACCTATGCTCCCGCACACTTCCAATCCTCTTCCCAAAGGACTGGGAAAGTAATGAGTGACGCCTCCATCCAAATCTGCCCTCTCGGATTTCACTTCTTCATCGTGACCTTTGGCCCGTGACTCTGTCTCCACCCCTGGTCTCTGGTGATACCACTCTACTGACATTAATGAGAGAGCCGACAGAAAGGTTAATTAGGCCAACTGCTCCCCGCTCATCCAAGACATTATCTGCCGCTCTCAGCTGCCTGACAGCAGTAAAGGGGGGACTTAATCTTAGGGAGGAGAATTTCACTCTGGGCTGACATGGACATTATTCATAAGTGTACGCGGATGTCTGGTCAGAACTCAGTTAAATCATTGCCCAGTACAATGCTTGATGGTCTTGTGTACCTAAGATGATGAGTTCAATTACGTATAGGATTAAGTCAGGTCAAGACAAACCGATGTATTTATATCAGCACATTTAATACATTTACTGTCTTATGCATTTCACATTCGCATATATTAGGGGTTTTCTCATGTCCAACATATGTGCATAACACATCTAACAATTGTAAAGGTGTGTGTGATCACTGTGCACATGGCAGTAGCTACCCTTTTCTCTCTTACTGACAAAGACCTGGTTGCTGTCCATGGTGCTGAAGTCATTCTAAGGGCCATATTATGACAGGATGCTGTCCATGGTGCTGAAGTTGTTGCCATTCTAATAGTCCCAATGTCTAATGCCTAATGACCCAATGGCTTATTATGGGCTATATGGCACATGCAAGTCATTAATTTAGACTCGGCAGGGCACATGGTGAGGACTGGAAAAGCTATGGTTGCCCATGAGGGACACTAGTTGCCCCATATTATGGGGCAGCCGTGGCCTACTGGTTAGCGCTTCGGACTTGTAACCGGAGGGTTGCCGGTTCAAACCCTGACCAGTAGGCACGGCTGAAGTGCCCTTGAGCAAGGCACCTAACCCCTCGCTGCTCTCCGAGCGCCGCTGTTGTTGCAGGCAGCTCATTGCGCTGGGATTAGTGTGTGCTTCACCTCACTGTGTGCTGAGTGTGTTTCACTAATTCACAGATTGGGATAAATGCAGAGACCAAATTTTCCTCACAGGATCAAAAGAGTATATATACTTATATTGCATTGGGGTAAATATTGTAAGGACATTGTCTACCAGGTTGTGGCTGATTTGTGTGTTAATTAGAGCCTACCATCGTGGCTCTGAATATGTAGAGTGTACATCCTTGTTTCAGCACACCACCCTTGTAATGGATGGCTTTACCAGGACAGCATTTGTTGCATTATTTTGTAACTGTGGCACTCCCTATTTCTACAGCAAATGTCTCATTGTTTGTCATTTGCAATGCCATGTTCCCTATTGTGTTCTGCTGCTAAAGCAGTCCAATTGATTATCATGAAGTGTGGTCCTAGGGAACCCATTGAATCCTGCAAAACCAATTATGACCTGGTAAGATTGGTGCCTGTTGCTCGGTATGGCAAACAACAAAACTGCGGTAAGTCCTTTGGTTCCTTTATGCAGCAACATTTTTGAACAGAATTTATGCCCTGTGTACATATGTCATGCTGTGAAGTGTTTAAATCCCTGCCTCTAAACAAAATGAACACCAGAAGTGGCAAAGACCAACAAGCATGCCGGTTTTTATTTATTTGTATTAGGACATATATCAGAGCAAATATATCCTGAGTACAGCAACCATATTGGACTTTTGACAGATGCATTATGAGAGCCCACACGGTGGCCCAGCAGTGGGGGCTGATAGGATCTCTTTCATTCCTCTCACACAATGTCCTGAAAACAAGAAGCCCTGCGGAGCTGAGGGCCTGTGCGCGCCTCTGATAACCTTGAAGGGGAGTGTGAGTGTGTGTGTGTGTGTGTCTATGTGTGGGTGTGTGTGTGTGAAAAGGGGGGGGGGGGGGGGGGGGGTTAGGGGTGGAGTAGGGTGCGGTGTGTGTGGGGGGTGGTAGATGTGTGTGGGGTGGGGTGAAAGGAAGAAATCATTTACTTTCATAACAATCCGCCTCTCCAGCCTTGACGTCTGAGTGGCCAGAAAATGGATTTGATTGTTTCTCTCTCTCTCTCTCTCTCTTTCTCTCTCCCTCCCTCTCTCTTTTCAAGCCCCACTGCTTTGACTAATGATCGGTGGCTGCCATATTTTCCTGCACGGTAAGTTCTTTTTATACATTATTAGACAGTGTACATTATTCAGAGTGTCTTTAAAAATGAATCAAGAGGTGAAATGAAAACAACAGAGGGAAAAGGAATGCTATATGACTCCTAAATGTTTGCAACATGTCTAGGAGAAGCTATTTGAGCGCTTAAGTGGACCGAAACTTGACTCTGGGGTGGAAAAACAACTCAAGCTCAAAAAGGAGGCTAAGGTCAGAATGAAAACACATAAACAAAATGATGACAGACAAAATCCAAAGGCAAGGCAAAATGTATGTTTCCTCTCTCTCTCTCATTTCCTTCCTACACAGGGGAGCTGTACTCTGATCTTGTACCCTATAAAACAAATACAATTCTATTAGACAGTCAGTGGAAGGTTGTATTTCACTACCCTACGTATAGCTTAAGATATCGAGGCATGATCAGTGTGAGAAGAAAATGTGTATGGCTGCCTGGTGGTATGTTTTTTCTGATTTCTTACTTCTGTAGAATTTGCTGGAGTCTATTGAGTGTTATGATACAATATCATTGTAGAGGTCCCTGGAAATTTCACACTTTAAATTGGGTAACTTTAAGGAATACGTGTTCCTGTCCCTATGTATATGCTTCCATTGCTTCCATGTGACACAAGTTTTAGAGTTTTAAGTGTCGTGTAATTCAGTATATGATGGTGTAAGAGGAGACACTCAGTACTGAGAGACTTCCATTCTGTGTAAAGTGCTCTGCATCTAGCTTTCGCCATGAATGCGCTGGCACTTTAAGTCACTTGCCCACGCACACATGTGCTGAAATACTTAACTGACAAGCATTCAATAAATTATGGGGTTTATCGAGCGACGCCGACCAAAATAGAACTGAATCGTTATCAATACAGTGGTGGCAGCAGAGTTCAACGCAGGTATGTGGGGTTGTATTGAAAACAATGTAATGTTATTCGAACACTGAAAGTGGAGTGTGTCACACTCATGTAAGTGCTTATGAGCGGGGGTCTTAGGGTTTTTTCTCTAGTTAAATGTCACTTTGACCTGATTAACCCTGCTGATATTACAAAACACGTCATTGCATAACCATGTGTGTCAGAGTACCTTAGAAATACTACAAAAGGCATCTCTGTGCACTGACTAGGCCTTATGCCTTACCCCAGCAATTGAGACATTTTGAAAGTTATTGTATGTAGTCTACATAACTAATTTATTTGACTCTAGTTTATGTTAATCAATAAATGTCTTTCTGCTCAAGGAAATCTTCATTTTCCATATAGCTCAGTTGGAAAACAGTTTAGAACACAAGGACATTCTGACTCTTATTATTGAAATTGTCATGACCAACAGACTCAAAAGTGCCAAGCCGCTCCGCCTGTGCCTGAAATATCATGGGGCCCACATTTTCATAAATATTCCCTGGAGTTTGCGGCGTTGAGAATGACTATAGTGAATGCATATTATATCACATATCCCACGCATTGTGTTACACCCATCTCTCTCTCATACCGGGGATTAGACAGTGCCTTTATGCCAGAGCCAGCCCCTCTCTCTGTCTCTCTCTCTCTCTCTCCCCCTACTCCCATTCACAAACTGCAAACACAATCAGGCAAATGTGGTTAACACACAAAAGAAGCCTGGCGCCTGTCTGCCTAGCCAGAAGATGCTTCAGTTTGATCGTTTAGAGCACACACAAGGCCATGAATATTCACCACCACCATTTTTAAACAGACTACTTTATTCATCTGGCTAAATTGTGTTTCCTTTTTGCTGGGACAATAAGATACAATTCAGCTAAGAGCCACATTTATATACAGTATGTGCATAGAAGCACAGGTTAAGTAAACATGCCATGGTTAAGTTGCTTGTGCTATCAGAATGGCTGATTGAAGAGTAGCAACTCAATTCTGTTTCGTCCAATTTAGGCCATAAAATGCTAAGTGTCTGACCAGCTATTGCAATAGACCTCAAGTTCTCACATTAGGTAATACTAGTGTGCATTAACATGTAATCATGGTCCTTGGCTATGGTAATATACGACCATTTATCTAAATAGGAAATTAATTATTAAGTTTATTCTTCACTCTTTATTAAGTCCTCATTCATCCCAGTGAATAAGGACATGGAGGATATAACCTGCTAAATGTAATTTCATTGTTACGTTTATTCATGTTCTACTACTGCCGCCTGCCTTCCCCAAGGGTGCCATGCATAATGCACTGGTACTATGTGAGGTAAATCAAATGGTTGCATGTTTATTCAGGTAGTTAATTATGTTTTTCTGGATCTGAAAAAAAAACATCTCCTTTGCTGAGTCAGTTAACAGTGAAACACAAATCCTGAGCTGAGATCCTCTACCCACCTCTGAGAGATAAGCAAAGACCTTAAATCAACTGGTGGTAGTGCGTCGTAGGTCATGAACAAAATTACAATAACTGATGAAGTGAAATAAACCAATTCACTCCTTGCAGGAATTAGAATCCCTCGGAGCAACATAACTATTATGGAAATCATTTAGTCTTCATTAACTCTTGAGAAGCGGCGTAAATCCATAAGAGCGCTGACTCAGCCATTACCAGTGTACAGCTCCTGAGAGTAATTCACTTTACACACTTTCAATTTGCATCACATTATTTGCCATGGTATTCCCCAATAGTGAGAATTCCAGTGCAGTATTAAAGTGTTGTTGTGTTTATGTTTGACTTTTTAAAATGTTGGATCCAGATGGTAGGATAGCAAATCACATCCAGGTTCTTCCTCCTCAATAATATTTTTTTTTAAAAATCCACAGAAGAAGCATACAACCTGATGGTGTCTCATACCTAATTACATTCAGACATACTACAGTATTTAGCAGCTGTAAACAAGATGACTGTGGAACATCCTTGAGATGGTATGGAACACCTACCAATGGTGTATCATTATTGCTTGAGGGCTTTGTATGCATCTGGAACATAAATCATAACAGTTACTGATACAATAAATTCAGTGAATGCGAATACCTTAGCCTAATGAATAAACTTCAAAAACAAAAAATACAACACAAATACTGCAATACCAGGATTTTGTCCAAATAATGACGTATGTGCACCATGGTTTTAAACTAAATGAAATGTTTGCCTTCTGTCATATTTCTCTATATCAGAAAGAGACGATCCCAAACGAATGGAGAGAATGCCAGATCTCCATTGTCCAATGGAAAAGGGCAGCATTCTGGGCGTGAGTTTAATATAATGAACATCACTCTCTTTGACAAGCAAAATGATGCTCTGCTAGGCATGCCAAATCTACTGGCATTCATGCCCTGTTAAACCCATGTCACACTAGCCTGTCCATCAGGGAGGCTGAGAGCATTGTGATACACAACCCAGTTCGCTGTACACAGACATGCCCAATCTGAATACAAAAAACTGTCTTTATTCACTGGAGCTTGACATTGACATAAAATATCCAGTTTAATTTTATCGTCTGTTGACACTCCATTCTAAATGTAATTTAATATATCTTTTGTATATTTAATACATATCAATTCAGCTAAATGTATTCATTTCTCTCAGTTCAGCAGTGTGATAGTATTCATAATCAACACACAGGATTCACATTTTTTCCTCCAGTCTTTAGTTTACTGTTCATCTACTGTAATTTCACTGTCTCTGCTGCCTGATGGAAGACAAAAGCTGGAGTGTAGCGCCAGGTTTGTCTCTTCCACTAACGCAGACCATGTTTTTCGGCACGAGCTGGAACAATGCGGCCAACGAGGTGAGAGACAGAGGGAGGTTTCGAGCTTGATTTAGAGCCCCGGGGCTGGAAAGCGAACTCTGGCATCTTCTTTCTCAAAAGGCCAGACCTCCCGGCTCATCCATCACTGCCGCCGAAGACCAGCCAGGCAGTCGCAACCCCTACTCAGATATCTCTCTCCTCCGATGATGGATGAGGCGGCTGTCCTCAATTCTTACTCTTCAGAATGAGTCTCCCCGTAGGAAGGCGGTGAGGAATAGCTGTGGCAGAAGGCTGCTTGGCTGCCCGCGTGCCGCGCCGTGCGTGCCGCGCCGTGCGTGTGCGCGACTCCCGGAGGCGTCTGGTGGGGAGGTGAATGTGCGTTTCATTGCAGGAGTTTGGCATATGGGTGCGTATAATCTCGGATGATGATGTGGGCTGTCAAAGGAGGTCCTGCTGAGAGAGCCGTCCCCTGTGACTGCAGTCCATGGTGGTTAAGCTCAATCAAAGCCCAGTCGAGTCTTTAAGGAGCGCTAGATATATTACATGTGGATTTACTGTGGTTCCTATTGGGTGAGCTTTTTAAACAGCTCTAGGGGTTATTTGATACGGGTGAGAGGGGAAAAGAAATCCTACAAAAGTCCTCTCTTGGGGGTTAAAAAAGTTTGTGACTAAAGTAAAAGTTATGAAAACTCCCCCAACCGTTGGATTATAAACACTGGCTGGCCGGGCTTCAAGAAATGGTGTTGTAGTTCGATGTAATCGAAAAATTGGACCCTGGCCTGAAGCATCCCCTGCACCTCTCTCTGTTTCGTCTCTCATTTAACACCTGTTTACCGCAGCCCAAAAGATACTGTCAACCGTAAAGCCCAATAAAATATTACTGAGTGGAGCTCTGCCAGAGCCCAGTCCATGCAGCATTGCCTGAGTGCACTTCAGCCTACTGGCTTTAAAATAGATTACAGCACAGGTGGGGGTGCCCTCTGGATGTTTTTGAAGTATGGAGATAGACACCATAAGATTGATGTGTACAGTAGAACTATCTTGATGCATCTCCTTGGTTGATGCACCAGCTAGGCTAAACTGCTCACATACATACCTACTGATGAAAGCTACAGTATGGATTTGAAGTTCCATATTTGTTTGAAAAACCTAAATCCTAAAGTGTTTTTTTATACAAGGAATTGAAAACGTTATTATCCCATTCATTCTATCTCTCCTTTCCCATGCAGTATGTATCTAATAATCAATCAATCAATCAATAAAAGTACATTACAAAGAAAACATGTGTTCCTGAGCCTCTTGTTACTTGATTGCCATTTCCAGAAGTGCACGCTGGTGTGTTTGTCTACTGTTGCTTGCTGGGCCTGTCAATGACTTTTTCCCTATACTCTTTCTGCTTTGGTTTATTACAGTGGTTTTGGTGAACTATACACAAAGCAGATCACTGCCACTGGGTTGTATATCTTACAAAAATACAAATAAAACAATAAATAGACAACATGTTAGCATGAGACAGACAACCATAAGTAAGTATAGCTCTATACATACCATCTCAAGGACACTAAGTTTACAAACAAATAAAGACAAAACAAAGAGCACAAAGAAACCAAGGCAGCCCTTTGCGGCGCCATGGCAACCACATAAATGACACACAAGACAAAAAATGGCGGACGGAATAGCAAATATCCACCCATTTATCCCCTTTTCACTTTTAAGAGAACTAATTCACCATCAAGAACATCCACACTTCCGTCAGCCTCGCTGTTAATTCTAAATTATAACTCTTGGCAGATAATTGAAGCAATGTCGTGCTGGAACACTCTATCCAATTTTGCAACTGATAAACAAGGCTGTGTTTCCTTCGGAGATGACGCATGGAGAAAGCTCTTGTTTGTGAAATGAGTTGGAGCATGACACTGGAGACTTGTGTAAAGGCCATGTTTATGTAGTCCTTTTCGTACTCCATTTGTGAAAGGCGCTGCTTTTTGTAGCAACTGCAAGGTTGGGAAATTTGTTTCATGTACACTGTGGAGAAATTGAATATTCATGAAAGAGCCTCTGCAAAGATGATGCATTAAATTACAAACAAAACATAACAAACAAACAAACAAACAAAAAACATTAGAGTTTTTAAGGTCAGAGTTATTGTGGGTAGCTCTTATTTTTTACCATATGTTGCTAGCTTTAACATTTTATAGAATTCAGTGCAATACAAAAAGACGTTTGATGGCTTTGACTCGTTCTGTCACATTATGTTTGGTGTCCTCTGGCAGTTGAACTGTATCATTGATAGACTGTATTTAAGTAGGTATCACACAGCTAGTCCCATGTTTTGTGGATGTACTGTTAGAATTTGCTCTTGTATTGCTTTGCTTTGCTTTGCCTTGCTTTTCCTTTCGACTTTTGTTTTGCACTGCAGAGTTTGGTACGCTTTATATTACAGTACCCCATACCTATAAAACCCCTTTTCCCCTTTAGATTTGAATACAGCCTCAATAAGATGACCAACTTTGGGGTGTCATCAGCCAATCTCACCCCATGGCCACATGTCCCCCCTCCCCAGAAGAAATAGGAAGTTTGGCAGAGTAAATTAACGGTAACACTTTACTTGACGGGTGAATTCATAACACATTCATAGCAATTGTCATAAACTGCACATAAAGCATTCATGACTGTTTCATGAGACATGACTCAACATTTATACCAAACCTTTCATGAATGTGGAAGACAGAACGGCGACAACTTGTCAAAATAAAAGTCCAACAAATGCAAATTAACAAGCTTTTCCTATTACATGTGTACTAAAAATCCCACAACATAATGGTATAACATTTTGTTTCACAGTTTCACAATGTACATTGTACTTCATGGTGTGTATATACACTATAGCAATGGTACTGTAATACAAAGTGCTGCCCAATGTTTACTGCCCAAAAGTAGCCTCTTTTCTCACCCAATGATATTGCTGCTGATCTTTGCCATCCTATTGGGGGATCAGACTCACAGAGACTCCCTCCAAATCATACTGTGATATTAAAGGTCAGAATGGATTGTAAACATAGTTGTTTGTCAAATTGTCTAGACTGTAACTACTTAAGTGAAACATACAATATAAAACAAACAAACACATTTTCAATTTAAACTGAATTCATAAATGTATATATTTTCCATGTCCTTCAAATCTTAAAGGTTTCCAACAGCAGCAGAGAGAAAACACTGCAGCGTGATGGTATTTAGTCTCTGCCAAGAGAGAGTGGGAACACAGAGAGGCTGGGCTGGTGGATTACTCCCCGGCACCGAGGCACGGCCGCATGGCCACCAGCGCACCATCTGTTGTTTGGGTAACCCCTGAACCATGGCCACCCCGAGGCCCCCAGCCTGCCTGCCTCTGGAGTGGTCCCCGGGGGTCTGAGTGCCACTGTGTGATGTGGAGCGTGGTGCGGTCCAGAGGAGGCCCTCTGTTTGTTCTGGAGGCTCACATCCATGCATCTACAGGAGGGGAGTCATCTCTCCATTCTGCTCAGAGGTCTGTTCCCTGCTTGCCTGTCTATCTATCAACACCATTTATTTGAGGAGAGTTTGATGGACAGAAGCAGACCTCAGAGGTACGTCTGAATAGGTGTGTGTGTGTGTGTGTGTGTGTGTGTGTGTGTGTGTGTGTGTGTGTGTGTGTGTGTGTGTGTGTGTGTTGCTTCTGTTGTGATTTTGTTTTAGTTTAGCTTTTTTTACCCTAAGAGTGGCAAATGGCAAAGTATTTGTTTCAAATATTTGTTGGCATTCAAGTCAAGCCCTTACCATGCTATTAACCAAAATAAGAAAATACCAACCCCTTAATAATACAGGGTGTGGAGCTTAATAATACAGGGTGTTCTGTCTGACTTTTACAAAGTAAGCCTACCAAACAATACAATAACCTCTTCAGTAGTTATCTTTAAGCACCCATCATGTTCTAAATAAAATGCTGAACAGTGCATACATAGCATGAGAGCACACACACATACACACACACACACACACACACACACGCACACGCACGCACACACACACACACACACACACACGCACGCACGCACGCACGCACGCACGCACGCGCGTGTAGTGACACATCTATGCTGACCTGATTTCCTTTCTCTGTTGTTCTGAGGTGTTTCTGTGAAACCCAGAAGCTCCTCTTGTTTGCCTTTGATGCATGGATGACATTAATATACAAATCAGGAGAGACTAGAAACATCTCATCATGTGACGCCCCAAAAAACAGACAAGGGAAATTAACTAGTTTATGCGCATATTTGATTAACATATATTTTAACTATTTGCAAGACTGTTGTCATTGGGAAATAAATGAGAAAGACCCTGATCAAGGTAAAATTTATCAAAACTGATTTTTGTTTATTTCAAATACTTAGTTTAAACATTATTTTTCAGCTTAAATTCTAAACCTAATTGATTAAAAACAGAAATATTGGAGGCCTCTGTATGATTAAGTATAGATGTGTAATGCACAATAGGGTACAAAGCTGATTCCAAGTCACCCTCTTAAGACAAAGGCAGCACTTCTTTAAACCTATATCCTCACTGATGCAATCACACTTCTGAGACGACATGACCGTTGCTAAGAAACTGTTGCTAGAGCGTGGCCTAACGTGTGAGAGATAAGTAGATTTGTGTGTGAAGGTGCTGACAGTCAAATGAGAGGGTCTGTCTGAAAAAGTGATGAAATCTCTTTTTTAGTCTGTCCATAAAAAGTGATGAAATATATTTACTTGACAAGAAATATCACATTGTATTTTTATTTACTAATTTGTGAGTATAATGAAAGCTAGCCCCATAATCATGTACCATGAGGATTGCAGCATAATAATGTACCATGAGAATAGAGTGGCTGAAAAATGTGTGTGTGTGTGTGTGTGTGTGTGTGTGTGTGTGTGTGTGTGTGTGTGTGTGTGTGTGTGTGTGTGTGTGTGTGTGTGTGTGTGTGCACGTGTATGTGTATGTATGTGTGTGTGCGTTTGTGTGTAAGTGTGTAAGTGTGTGTGTGTGCACGTGTATGTGTATGTATGTGTGTGTGCGTTTGTGTGTAAGTGTGTAAGTGTGTGTGTGTGTAAGACCTTGTTTGCACAGCCGAAGTGTGTGTGTGTGCGTGCATGCGTGTGTGTGTGTGTGCGTGCATGTGTGTGTGTGTGTGTGTGTGTGTGTGTGTTTGTTTGTGTGTGTGTCTGTGTGTCTGTTTTTAAAGAAGAGGCTCTGTATCATGCTCCCCCATCCCCTTCCATTAATCTGTTCTTCATACCTGACTGAACTCATCAGTTGCACTCCTGATTAGAGGAGTACACCTGACATCACCCACTCGAGAGGATCATAATTACACCTTTGGCAATCTGGACCGATACCCCCCGCTAGGACAAAGGAGCAGCCATCGTTTCAGGCTTTGTGGCTTTGTAACATATATATTCACTCTTTTTCAATTTAATGGTGGTGATGGTGTACTGGTCAGAGATTCCGAGCAAAGTACAGAGATGTTCCATACCTGGCTGCCGCCATTGTGACCCTAGAGCAATGCCACAATGTATGTGGGCTTCTCAGAATGCTTTGCTTTTCAGAGGGTTACAGAGTGCAGAGTTCCCTCCACTTCCCTCCAGAATTTCCCTCCACTTCAGCTGCCATTTCTCAATGAATAAACTCATTTGTCAAGAGCTTTTGGAAACTTACTCGCACACATGCCAAAACCTTTTGTGAGTGTGTGTGTGTGTGTGTGTGTGATTTATGGATCATTTTGCTGTCAGATGGGATGCTCAAGAGCCAGTCTAAACACTTGGAGGAAGTGTCTGCCTGACTGCAGAGTCCTTGTCTCAAACTGCAGCCAAAAAAAATCTCTTCATCTGTTCAGAGCTTGGACGCTTGGATCGGCCAAGAGAGCGGCTAAGGAGTTGCACTGCACTGCCCACATTCTCGGCTGAAATGACTGTCGTTTATAAGTGTCTCGTCCCCACAGCAGTGGAAAAGGTTACGAGGTTGGCCAAGATTCTCTGAGTCACCCTTTAAAAAGCATTCCCACAGTCGGAATCACTCAGATCACACTCAGACATCCAGTGGAGTAATTATGGGATGTGACCCTTGATGTTCGGGCAACTGTCGGCTGCAAGGGGGTTGCGAGGCTGCCTGTGACATCCTTTGAACCGTGTTCCATAAGCAGAAGACTTGGTAGATTGTGTTAAATTAACCTTTTTAAGTGTTTCTCATATTGTCAAGATGACTCATTTGGCCTTCAGCCTAATATGCAGGCTTGCGTGTGTGTGTGTGTGTGTGTGTGTGTGTGTGTGTGTGTGTGTTCAGTGGTGTTTGAAATATGTTTCCTGCTATTTCCCAGAACAGGTTTGCTGGTATCACTCTACAAACAGAGCTCACTATGCACTCTAGGGACTCTGATTTGCATGGCACACAATGGGGGAGTGCGCAATACTTACAAAAGGCGACCATGCTGTGCCGAGATCATGCCGGGAGAACAGGTGGTGATGCCAGTATTTGCTCATTTACTGGCATGTCGCAGGGCACAATGAAGCAGATATCAGTAGACTCATTATTAGCATTGCTTAACGTCTCGACATAGACAATGGGGCTTGACTTGAAATGAGAGTTTGTTTTCTGTCTGTTATCTGTAGAAGTTTCACGAAAATGGTGTGACTATGGTAACTTACTTATATTAAGACACCATACCATGCATGGATGGACATGTCATTGTCTATAGTAATGAGAATATGGGTAGCTGTCAATACAGACAGACACTACCTGGAATGATTCTGACAGTTTTCCAATTTACCTAGAAGGCTGTAATGCACATCAGACAAGTTTTCTCACTTTACGTCAACAATTGGATAAAACAAAGGAAATGAGGGATGAGAAAGAGATTTTCTCTGTTCCGAGTAGCATTTCAGGAGCATTAAAGAGGCAAAGTGTGGAGAAATCTTCAGCTGGCCTCCTGGTAGCGGTGACTAATTATCTGACCTTTCAAAAGATGCAAATGAGATGAATCAGTAATATGATCCCATTATTAAAATGTTGACTCTCAGTTAAATGGACTTCCAACATATGTATTTACAGTTTATTTCCTGTGTTATTCTTGTCTTATTTTACATAAAAACTTCATCGTAAACATGATAACTTTATCTGCATGTTTAACTGTCAACATGCAGGGTTTTAAGACTTGTGTTTATTAGATAAGATGTTATACCGGAAGAGAGAGAAAACAACTATATTACACAGCAGTGCCGCCTCCAACCCTGAAAGGATAATCCATGATGGTTAACAGGGAAACAGCCGCACGTATGAAAGCACTGAGATAAGAAAGGGCGCCAGTGGCGAATCGTCGATACACGTGCTGCTCAGCTGTCATGGAAACACGATAAGAGAATCTCAGGAGTTAATGGCCTCAGATGACTGATTCGACCCAGCTCTCTGGAAAAGAGAAATTAAATGAGGTGGGATGAGACGCAGTCTGTAGAGCAAAAGGCAACCTTGACAGAGAAAGTTGACCTCAGTAAAGCACTCTCCCCCTACAATTGCCTGAGTGTTTTTTTTTCTGTGTGGTTAACAATTCTGTGTGTGTCAAATGCAAGTTTCTTGACTACATGTTGCCATAGATTATAATTGCATGTCAATGTCACAGTCTAGCCTCCCATGTCGATAGACTTAAAGGTGTCCGCATATGACACACTAATCACACAACTGAAAGAGTGTCACTCCATTGTTTAGTGTGTAGCATAGCAACCCCTGGTACCAGACAATCAGATCTTGCATGATAGCCAACAGAAGTAGTCAAAAAACGGGAGCGTGGCATGCTTCCAGGCAACCTCTATCTAAACATTAGTGCCATTGTATAGGGTGACCTCAGGTCCTGAGTCCTGACAGACACATCTCTAAAAGTATTCTAATAATATTATTATTGATTGTAAAAGGTGATGAAGAAGAAAAAGAAGAAGAAGAAGAAGAAGAAGAAAAATAATGGTAACTTGACCATGTTCTGTCTTTTTGGCACTGGACTAGCCCATTGACTCAGATGTGACATGGTCAGGTAAGAGGTTTGGAACAAAAACGGCAATGCTGCTTTGCAATTGATGGACTTATATTTTGACAGGTTGTCGTCGTTCTGTCTTCCACATTCATTAAAGGTTTGGTATGAATGTTGAGTCATGTCTCATGAAACAGTCATGAATGCTTTATGTGCAGTTTATGACAGCTGCTATGAATGTGTTATGAAATCACCCGTCAAGTAAAGTGTTACCAAAATAATTAATCTGTAAATGTGCAAAGATTCCCTTTCTCAACCCAGTCCTCCCCCACAAGAGAGGATGGGATAAAATACAAGCTGCTAAGGACCTATGAGATGCATCCATTTGCAGGGTCCAGTTCGGCAAATGTCCGATTCTCCCATAAATTTGTGTCTTTAAGGGCTAAAGAGCTTATTTGTATTCCAGGCTAGCTGCCTCTTCACACTGTCTCTTCACGTGTGACTGAATGAGAGCCAACGACTGAGAGGAGACGAGAAGAGTTGAGGAGCGTAAGAGTGAGTTGGCAGACAGAGAGAAAGCAAAAATGTGTGTATGACAGTGTGTGTGTGTGTGTGTGTGAGAGAGAGAGAGAGAGAGAGAGTGAGGAAAAGAAAGTGTATGTGCAGAAGAAGAGGATGGTGGGAGAGGGAGAAACAGGCGAAGCATGAGGGAGGAGGAGGAAGAGGAGGGGGGGGGGATTTTATCTAATGCGATGCAGCAGAGCGCAGTGACAGAACGGGCATTTATTTGAGCTAAGGCTGCTGCTGGATGTGAAACAGGGCAGTAGCTCTCATCAGCTCGCTGCCACTCAGCTTGCCCAGCCTCCTCTGATTTGCCAGTGAGATTGTACCAGCAGAGGAGGGAGGGAGAGAGAGAGAGAGAGAGAGAGAGAGAGAGAGAGAGAGACGTGGAGTAACAGCCACTGCAGGGGGGGACTCCCGCCGAACAGCAGAGAGCACATGCTGCGATGTACATTTGAAGGAATACATCTGTAAATGTTCCTTCATCATCCTCTTCCTCTTCTTTCTTCTTAATCTCGCATTGCAGTCTTGCCCTCCTCCTCCTCCTTTTTCTCTCTTTTGCCTCCAGCCCCCAGTCAGAGCACCAGGCAGGAGGGAAACTGAGGACTCGTGGCTGGATAATGTGTCCTGCGCGTGGACCGGCCGCCCTCGTTGCTGTTGCTGTTGCTGCTGCTGCTGCCCGAGGGTCACAGGTACCGGCTCAGCTCCAGCACTTTGTCACGCTCATTGTTTTTCCCATGGCTCATTGCTGCCGCTCGTGCCCGTGCCGGCGCTGAGGTTGTGGCCTCTGGTGCATTTGGTTTTCCACAGGAAGGTGCAAAGAGTCCAGCGCTCCAGTGAACATTATTTTTACACCGCAGAACAACAGTGGGATGTTTTTGCAAGCGTTTTTTTTTTTTGTCTTGCAGCTGTAAAATCCATCACTAAGGGAACTAGACAAACAGATATGTAATGTGATATAAGCACTTCATGTTGTTGATGTAAAAACACTTTAAAAGGCTTTAATAACAACTTTGCATTGACTATGTTGAGTAAGTTTGTGAATGAAGACTTCAAGACTCACTTCAAAACTGGTAAGTAACTGTCATAATGATTTATTTTTATCTACATTCATTTGAGATTTGTGAACTTGAGACTTGTGGCTTATGCACTGCTCCTACACAGATACAGTATATGTCACAATTTTATCCAATACGATATACAGATAACATTATTGTATCATCTGAAATCATTATATGTTGACGTTATATATTCTATATGATTTTGAATGTCACGGTAACTCTTTGGAATTGACAATGATGTGTTATAAGTTATATCTCATCGTGCCTTTGTTTAGACATGTTAACTAGCTGCCTCACAATGTCAAATGGACAAATGACAGGTGGACGGCAAGGCCAAATTCATTGTCTGGTTCACCATGGGGTCGCAAGATTAAGTCAAGCCCATGCTTCATCTTTTCCATGGCGTGCATTTGATGCTTTCAGGCGAGTTGTGCTGAGGTCATCCATGCTCTGAATGGACAGTGTGAAACAACTCGTCACCTCTTCACCTATGCTTCTACATGCTGTGCTGGGTTGTTGTGTGGTGGACTCAGAGAGTCAGAGTTCATTTTGGAGGACATTGACATGTCATGGCTTTTATCGCAGAGGAGCATATGAATTGTTCAGTATTCAGCTCATCTATTCTAGACGTCGTCTAGTGCATAATGTTCTCACGTTGTGCTGTGACCTATGCAGTCCAACGGTCATATGATGTTCTCATTGGTGTAGGCTGCGCAACCTCCTCCGCACACACGTTGGATGTCTTTGAGAAGCACAGTAGGTGCATAGGTACAAATGACAGTTTTTCCCATTTGAAATTAGCCTTATGCATGCTATGACAGACAGTGAGCTGAATAGAAACACACTGAACAGTATGTTTTGTACAGATCAGATGATATGCAAACCAAAAGATCTCAGAAACAGAGAGATAGATGCAATATGATTGATCAAAGAGGGATATAGAGGTAAACTAGTACTTGTATATACCTATCTCTACTGGTATATTTCTAGTAGGGATATATATATGGTAGATAGATAGATAGATAGATAGATAGATAGATAGATAGATAGCATACCAGCATACAGAGGTTGGCTTCATTTTCTCAAAGATCTCTATATTTTGAAGGTATAGACATGACTAAATGCAATAGATATTATATAGGACCCACCCTTCATGGCAAGCCTCCTTATTTTGCTATTTTCCTTTTTAAAATGCTGAAGCTTCTCAGAAAATCAGACAAAATCACCACATCCTTATCTGCCTGTCACTGCCATTTCAGTCAAGGTGTTTCCTAGCTCCACACACCTTGACACATTTTATTTTTTTGCCATAATTTCCATGTTGAAGATGAAACTCCATCAAAAATGTTTAAAGCAGGGACTAGAATCCAAGTCAAAACTCTGATCAAGGTGGGCTGTGCCCGCCTTAATCAGTGCCATTTGTCTGGAGTAAAGTTCCCATGACAGGTGAGAGTCAGCTGACTCCTGCTCCCTGACAGGCTGTAATCTGTAGGTCTCAGTTCCATATCTCAAAGTTGTATTATGAGTGGATGTCATTACTGATTCACAGTGGTATGCAAATTGCATAACATTAACTTGAAGCCTGCTTTGAAACTGTGTTAAATATATAACTTACACATAAGTGTACACAGCTGCTGCATATAAGTTGATATGTTTTTGATATAACAACCACAGTTGTGAGGCTGATCTTGTAACTATTGTATGATGTTTGGTTGTGGTCATGTGACAACACAAGTCTTAATTGGCTGGGCAAATCTGAAGAGGCATAGATTGACTGAAGAGCTGAGATGGAATCCATACATAGACCACAGAACACATTTGAACTCCCAACCCCACCCCCAACCCATATTATTGCAATACTACAGCCAAAACATTATTAAGAGTCTAAATGAGACCAATTGTATAAAAATGTCAAACTCACTAGTCTGTAAATTTAGCCAAAACATTGTCTGCTGTGTGCCGACTCAGTGCGCAACTACTAGCCTATTAGCCTACTAGCCTGTTTCCATTGCTTGCTCTGAGCTTTCTTGAATAATGTGTTTAGATTGTGATCCATTCCTGCTAGACAGTGTTGGGTTCCACCTCCTTTTGCCTTCAGGGGCTGGCATGCCAATTTATTTTTTACATGGATTGTTAAGGGAGCATTCTCCAAGACAGGTCACTCTAATCATTGGATAAATTCACCTGTAGGAATACTTATAGCTACTTGAATGCACAGGACTACCCGATAAATACGGGATAAACAATAAAACGGTCCAATATATATTTGTCAAAGTCAGGTGTACAGGACTTCCACAGTCAGCAAGCTCAGGGATGGATTACTGAACGGGCCTACTGGGCCCAGGCCCAGGGGCCCAAGGGGTCAGGGGGCCCTGAAGCCTAAGCCTTTGCATGGAATCATTGCCTCAATATCAACAAATCAGGATGTAGGCTATGAATCTGATTGAATTTAGTATTGGCCATCTCCAAAATGCACCAGAATACAGGAAATCACATCAAACAAATTAAAAATTTTCTGGGGGAAGACCCCCAAACCCCCCCTCTCACATATACGACAATGAGTGGGGGGCCCTTAATACATCTGGGCCCAGGGGCCCGAAAGTTCATAATCCGCCCATGAGCAAGCTGTGGCTTGGATGTCAACAATCCTTGACATGACTTTGCAGACCAGTGTTTAGTGAATGTACAGACAGTGGGTATGTTCTATTAACAAACATACTGGACCCTTGTATAATGACAACCTAACTCATCATTCAAATTGTCACTTTGGCTGTTCTCATTGAGAATCCTTGTAGTCACTTTGTCTATAATATTATGGAGATGACTGAACATCCCCCACCGTAAATTATGTTTTATAAACAAAGTTCGGGTGGAGCCTTCGGGATGATTGACAGCAATTAACTCACCCACTGCCGCCGCAGGGTAGGCCTATTTAAGCCGACCTCCTTTTCCATACGTCACACGCTCCGACGTTCGCGAAATCATTCAGTCTGCGTATTGTTTGCATTGACAAGACAGCTCTCATGGAACTGGAAATCCACGCCTCTTCCAGCGATCTGGAGGACAACTTCGTCCCGCCAACACCCGACACCCAGGGCCCTCCGCCGGGCGAAAATAATCTTATTCGTTCCCCTCGCTGCCAGCGTAGGGAATCCAGGACACAGGGTCGCAGAAGGTGCTCCTCTCCTGCCCCCGTGCGGGGCAGCATTTCCCGCTCAGCAGCCTCAACTCGCGGCAGCACCAGGACCCAGCGCCAGCAAGGCGTTGACCCTACCCACTGGACAGTGGCTCGCATCCGCAGCACTCTCCATTCCCGCGGCATCGCGTTCCGTAGGTCGGATAGGAAGTTCCATCTCCTCCGCCTTCTAACGCAGTCGGATAACCCGGTCTTTTCGCCCTCCCGCTCCCTCACTTTGTTTTCCTCCCCAGATCAGGAAGCAAGCTGCTCCTTCTGGCATCCCGACGCGGTTCCTTCCGCCGGCCATTCAGCCGGACGAAGCACACACCACCAGCCACCTCGCGAACCGGGCACGCCGGCACCACACGCTTCAAAGCGTATCATTCCGCTGCTTCAGCCACAGCCACTGCCACGTCAGCGGCTCAGGCCCATTCCCGCCGCATCTCCGCCGTATTTCCGGGTCCAACCCACGTCTGTACAGCACGCCTCAACTCACGAAGCGTCAGCTCGAAGAGTCACCTCACTAGCTCCCCATCTCTCTTATGAGTTAGCGAGCACCTGGTCTCAGCCGGCGCCGATAGTGACAGCGTCGCTACTCCCTCCTAACCCTCTTTCCTTCCCCGTCCCACTTCCCGCGACCCTGTCCCAGGTTGCTCCCCTTCCGGTCGCGTCAGCGACCGCTCCCTCCCTCCCCCCTTTTCTCCCTTCCCATCTCTTCCCCGGCTCCGCGCTAGACCAGCCCGCAGCAGCGGGTCATCAGCACTCAGCGAGTGCTTCGGACCACGACGTCCCGTTCCGGCAGCAAAACTATTCTTTAGCCACAGCACAGGCCCTGCCACCGCCTCCTCACGCTGCAACATTCGAACCACCACCCGTCACAGCGTCCACCAGGAACCTCATCTTGTCAGGTGCAGACGTAGACCTTTCTACCATTCTTCCCTCCCTTCCTATTCCCTCTCATAACCGGGATCTAGTTTGCGGCGAACTGGTTTTTTCTCTAAAAAATTCTGGCCCAGCATCAAAAACCCTGTCATTTCCCGAGTTCACCGTAGCTTTTACCAACTACACAGAAGTCATCTGTTTCGCGTTCCCCAGCCGACGCAAAGAGCTGAACAACTACCTGGCCATCATCGCCGGTCTAGCCGTATCCTACGGGGGAGCTCATTTCTACACATATCACCGGCTGTTTTCAGCTAAATGCGCTGCCAGAGTCGGCCTCTGGAACCAAAACCCCTACTGGGGCGCGCTCGATATGGAGCTCCATAACCGCGCTTTTCTAGGACTTAAGCCATCTTGTCCCCTCTGCAATAGCCCCAGTCACGGCGCGGCCGAGTGTCCACTAGTCAACCCCGACCATCAACTCCCCAGCTTTTCGGAGATCATCTTCCTATAAACCACCCCCTCAGCTATCTTCAGCCCATCACGGCCGACCTAGCCCTCCAAGCCCTCGCACCCAGGACCATGCAGTCCTACTGGACTGCTTGGTCGTGCTTCAAACAGTTCCATGCAAAGCACTCACTACCATTTCCCAGTTTCGATGCAGTCACCATATCATCATTTATCACCCACGCCCACACTTCACTCGGGATCAAAGTCTCTTCCATTAGAGTCTACCTAGCTGGCATTCATTTCGTCTACAAACTCCTCCACGGCTCCGAATGCCCTTCCTTCTCTGACACCAGGATAGGCTTGTTAATCAAAGGTATCCGTAGGCAACAGCCAGTCCCCCAAGACTCCCGCCTTCCCATTACCTCAAGCATTCTCGCCACCTGCCTCGCTACCCTTCGCAAAGGGTTCATGTCACCGCATTCCGATTCCACCATCTCCGTTATGTTTCTACTCGCCTTTTTGGGCTGCTGAGATGTAGCGAGTTTACATGCCCTTCGTCTCTCTTCATTCCCGATGTCCACCCGTGCATCGCAGATCTAGAGCAGCTAGACCAAGACACCATTCGATTTACCATCAAACAGAGTAAAACCGATCAGTCCCGAAAAGGACACTCCATATCCATTTAACTCCGCCTCAGATCTTCAGCCTTTCCAATACCTATCTCACTACATCTCATATCGGTCAGCTCAAGCTTCGTCTACTAGCCCGCTCTTCGTGTCAGACGAAGGGCTACCCATCACTCGCCACAGATTCCGGACACTCTTAAAAACCATTCTAGTCAAATCTGGTTTTCCCGCGGATCGCTACTCCGCACACTCCTTCAGGATAGGAGCTGCCACAACAGCTGCGCTCAACGGCTTATCGGAGCAACAAATTAAAATACTGGGCCGTTGGTCCTCGGATGCCTACCAGTCTTACATCCGCTCCAATCTAGCGGATTTACGACTCACTCAGCAAGCACTTATGTAGTTGGTAGCGGCCTTTCTCTGTGATCTTTTGGGGTGCAAGCGGTCATCGCTCTATCGCGATGTCCGCTCCAGGCACTCCAGGACCACGGACAGCTACCTTGCCAAACACGCACTTCTCCCATACATTCTAGTCTAGCTGAAGCAATCATATAGAAGGGCGAACTAGTGAAATTATGTTTTATAAACAAAGTTCGGGTGGAGCCTTCGGGATGATTGACAGCAATTAACTCACCCACTGCCGCCGCAGGGTAGGCCTATTTAAGCCGACCTCCTTTTCCATACGTCACACGCTCCGACGTTCGCGAAATCATCCCCCCTCCTCCCCCTACTCCTCCATTTCACCAATTGCCCTGTTACTCATCCTCCTTACACAGGGGGGTGCAAGCGGTCATCGCTCTATCGCGATGTCCGCTCCAGGCACTCCAGGACCACGGACAGCTACCTTGCCAAACACGCACTTCTCCCATACATTCTAGTCTAGCTGAAGCAATCATATAGAAGGGCGAACTAGTGAACTCTGGAAAGTGAACACATGATGTGAATACTGAAGCATCAACACTAAAAGTTATGTAAAGTATATTATAAAGCCAGCCTGGATGCCTGCCGAACTTAGCCACACCCACAACATTTGAGGTCAGGAAGTTCTGGCTGGACTTTCTGTTGTGGAGCAACTACTGTATGCCTGAACCAGAGCAGTTCTGACCAGAAAAACTCCTGAACGGTTTTGTTCAGAGCTGAAAATGCCACTGTGTTTGACAGAGGACAGATGTAGGGTGCAAGTGACAAAATATTAGCTTTCAGTATGGTACGATGTCTTTGTAAATGGCATTTAATTACAAAGTGTTTCATTCATCCCGGTTCTCCCTAACAAAAACGCTGTTGCTAGAAGGTGGACATTTAGATTTCGCCGTGGTGTCTGTTGTAGAAGATATTGACAGTGCAATAACTTAAAAAAACAACCAGAAAACAATGTTAAGGCAGTTGTGGAGAAAAAGGATGGTTCTGGTGTTCTTCCTACAGGATTCACCCCCTGTATCGGTTGAAACACGCCCCATAATCACATCCCAATGCAGCAGTGTCAGACTCACATTCTAGAGTATGACTACATCATGCTATTATAAAACCTTTAGAGATGCAGAAAGTAAATAAACGATGCCCTTATACTGTTTGAATATTCATATGACTGTTTTGTGTTTTCTGATCAGGCATGCTATCTCATTAGAATGATATTCAACAACTCAGATAGGCATTGGGTGCAATACATGATTCAAAAAAGACTAGAGTAATTAAAACCCAGAATATTAGACCACATTGGAAATATCATTGATTACCTACAGAAGTTGTTCGCATACAGAATGCAGATGCCTCTTTTTCTTTGTACATTGTAAAACAGTGTTTTGCTTTAGAACAGAAGCATCACAAAAGTGGCCATTTTGTTATCCCAAAGCAATGGCTCCATCATCCACATAAGACTACCCCAACAACACCTGAGAATAAACATTATGAAGTTCATTATGAAGTTCCTTATGAAAAGCTACCATCAAGCAATAAGCCCTTAGAGGCAGTAGGTTCCGGTTTTTGAACAGCTAAGAGAAGTTGTTAAGCATGATTACCAAAACCTCTTGGGTGCATCTTGTGTAAAATCAACAGCAGCTTTAGTCATCCCCGCTTATCTCCATTGCACAGCCTGTTGCTGCTATAACTGTCCAGGGATGGCGACTGCAGGCCTGTAGACCCAATGCAATACACACAGTCACATCATAGAGGATTGCGGGGATGAATTAAATAGAATAAACAACAGAGCCTTTTGTCTTTATAAATGAACATTAACTAGATGTACCGTAGAGCGGTACAAAATATGACCGTCGCCCAGTCCACAAAAATAAGTCATGCACGCTTGTCAAAATGTGTTAATTTCCTACTTTGTTCCTTTTTTGTGTGATTGTAATTGAGTGTGTGCAGAGTGTGTGGTTGTTTTCGTGTATATGTGTTTTGTGTGTGTTTTTGTGTGTGTGTGTGTGTGTGTGTTTGTGTATGTAGGTGTGTTTGTATGGGTGCATGTGTGTGTGTGTATGTGTGTTTATGTGTTTGTGTGCGTGTTTGTGCATGTCGTGTGTGTGCATGTACTGTATGCTTGTGTGCATGTGTAGTGTGTGTGTGTTTACGTGTCTTTGTGTGTGTGTGTGTGTGTGTGTGTGTGTGCGTGTGTGTTTATGTGTGTGTGTCTTTATGTATGTGTACATAAATAAAGCAAATCAGAGAACCACCTACTCTTTGCGATAAGTGCCATAGGATCTTTAACAACCATGGTGAGTCAGGACCTCAATTTAACATTCATGCAAAGGAAAACATCTGCAGTACAGTGTCCCTGTCACTGCAATAGGACATTGGGATTGATATTTGTTTGGTGGCTTTTGGCCACAGGGAAGAGTGCCACCTACTGGCCAGCCACTAACACCACTTCCAGCAGGAACCTACTCTTCCAAGGAGTTTTCTTATCCAAGTACTAACTAAGCCTGCTTAGCTTCAGTAATTCAGCAAAGTCAGGGTCAGGGCCATGCATGCACAGACACAGGCACACCCACAAGCACATGCACGCACACACACACACACACACACACACACACACACACACTCACACACACACACACACACGTACACGCACACATGCACACAATTCAAGAATTTCTCAGAATTACGTATGACACATACACACACATATATGTCTACTGTGTGTGTATGTGTCATATGTATGATTACTGTGAATGTATGTGTGTGTGTGAATATCTGTTTATGCACATATGTGCATATGGAATGGGTTAACATGACCCCTGGAGGAAAACATACGCAAAAAATTGGTCATCCTAGGCCCTACGGTTCTCAAAATATTCACAGAAAACTGTTGGTGTACGGTCACTAAATGTACAAATAAATGAATTTATTGTATGGCCCCCAATGAATGAAAGTCCACGAAATTTGGCATGCATTCAGAGGGTGTCATAATGATCCTACACTTTCAATTTCGTGCAGTTTTGACCATATCAGCCAGACATATTGTGATTACAACACCTAATTATTTGCTTTTAAATTTTTAACTACTGTAGGTGGCGTTATACATGAATTGAGTGTTTATGGTATGGGTTGACATGGCCCCTTAAGATCAACATACAAAAAAGGTGGTCCTCCTAAACCCTACGGTTCTCGAGATATTCACAGAAAATTGTGTCCGCCCTACCCTCCTTTCAGGGGGTCCAGTCCAGCGGGGGGGCTACAGATCAAAACGAAAAACAATGGTTCCATGCTATCCTTGTGGGGCTACATTTCCACCAAGTTTCATGCACCCCGGTCTTTCAGTGTCCTGGGAATCTTTGACGGAAAATTGGCCATGCGAAAAATAAAAAATAAAATAAAAAATAATTCAAATCTGACTAAACCTATATGTACGCCACTTCGCTGCACGGTGGTCATAATAATAGCAGCTCAGATGCATAAAGGAGTGAGTGATTGACTTGATTATGTAACAACGAACACATGAGCGCCAGGTTCAGTAAAGGTCAACAGCTTCATTATGAAAACTAAACTAAAGGGACATGCCTTTTGTCATATTTAAGTATAACATTGCTTGCATTTCACAAACTATGAATATAAACATGGCCTTTATGGGGGCTTATTCTGAATTTAGTGTCAGTGTGATCAATTTGACATTCACTCAGTATCAATTAATATCTACAGAGTCATTTCACTCCTTTCTAAAGGCAGCACTGGTATGTTGCCGTAACAGGATTGGGGAAACGCCAGTTATCTGACATTAAAAAGACATATCTGTTGTCATATCTGAAGCTGTGAGCATCATTTTGGCTTCCTAGGTTAAAAAGCTGGAGTCTTTTTTCCCCCCCTGGCAAAGGCCCCACCTGAGACCATCTGGAGAGGATAGGCAAGAGTAATTCTGCCTCCTTGCGAGGTTATGGCCAGGGCCATTAGTACTTCATCATATCATAGGCGAGGAATGACAGCTCTATTTAAAGAGCTGCTGATCAGTGGTGGCACATATGATCGTGTTCCAGTGGTAAAGGCCAATCGTTGAACATCTGGAAGAAGTGATGTGGACAGAATTAATGATTATCTTGTCTCAGGGCTCTTTTTCCATCATATGTTTCCCAGAAAAGCACTATGCCTGGAATATTGTCTCAGTTGCTCACATTCTTGAGTACATTTCATGTCATACTGTTTATTGTATGTTTTTTTCTGTTCACTTTTTGTCAGTTTCATTCTTGACTTTTTAGAAATTTAGAAACAGTTTTTTCTTGAGCATTAAATTAAGGTGTTATTGTCTCCTCATATAATCACATGCCTTGTGGTAGACCATAAAGAGTAAACATGCAAATTGTATCTGAGATCTTCCTAGCCCTGCATTTCCCCAGAGCTCCACAAAAAGAAGCTTTTCCAAAAAGACCAATTAAATCAGCTTTACTTAAACTCCGGTCGAGTGGGTTGCTTTGGCCTCTCCAAACAAACATGATATCCCGGGCTTATGAGCATACAACACAAAATGGTTTGCCTCAGGGGCGAAAACAATAACCTAAATAACCCCTCCAGTGACCAACATTAAATGATTTCCCTCAAGGGAACAAAAGAACCTAACCCAGTGAGCAAGATTGTTATGCTGCTGATTTATCTTGTGCTGGTTACCCTCCAGTGTGATTCAGTTTGCATACACCAGCATGCACCATCCACCACATTTGCCTAACACTGTACAAATTCAACGGAAAAGGTTAAAACACCTAATTCAACAAGATACTTCATGCACAGATAGTTTTTTAAAAAAATAAAGAAAATAAAAATAAAAGAATAAAGAAGATAATCACTGATGATTTCTGAGGATGATTGACAGATAAATAACTGCATTATTCCATTTTAAAGATTTATTTCATTTAATTTATCAACTTTCACACTACTTTTATGTCCAAAGCCGAATATGCATTCTGCATAGCTTTCATCCCCCACCTGTGTGTCCACAATTCCTGGAATTTATTTTCGCTAAAATCCTGTTCCATCAGTCAAAAGAATGCCTCCCCGTTGGCGTGGTGAAATTCTTTTTCCGCCGGCAGGGTCATTTGGCTGGCGGCTCGGACATGCCTCATCTTGACGCCCCCAGTTCTCCGCGGTTGCCACGCCACGCGGAGGGCTCGGACAGCTTGAAGCATATGGACGTGAGAGCACGGACCAGTGTTGCTGGCAGTTATGCACCAATTATTAAGGAACACCTGTTTGGCTCATTCATTAGGGCCGAGGCCGGTCTCACCGAATAGAGACGGCGGGCTAATGAAGGCGTCTGCTGGTTAACTGTGTGAGCTATAAATAGGGGCGAGGATGAGGGGGTAAACAGGGCACTTGGTATTTGCTCATTATGGCCTTAGCACTCTCGATGACAACGGCTCAATGTTTTTCTTTTTTTAGGTCTTTTGGAGTCTTTCGAGGACTGTGTATTGCCTCATCAATCATACCATTCTGAACTTTGAGGCAATATCATATTGCCAAATAACGTTTCTATATTTGTTCAATGCTGTCAGACGCAAATGTCACACCACACGCTGTGATGACTAACCTGGAATCAATGATGAAAAGATGAGCAATACATATTTCTCTCATGATGTGCGACATCAATATCAGGCTGTCTTATTTTAATCTAACATCTGATGTAGAACATGTTTTCAGTAATGTCCCTATCACAAAATGGATACTTTCATGAGGCAAGTATTTGTTTTATAAGTTAAAATCTTCCGTAGCACCCTCACATGTCTAGTTGAATAGTTTTTGAATAAGAGTTATAATCACCTTAAAATAACATAAATAACATTATATATATATATATATATATATATATATATATATATATATATATATATATATATATATATATATATATAATAACATAAAAATAACATAAATCATATCACTCTAGCTATAGCTGACCTATATTTCCTCGAAACCATCCATGACATTTTTAGTTGTGTTTTTTTTTTTTTATCTGAGAGAAATGTCACACCAGAGTCAAAAGAAATACATTAAAGGAACCATATGTAAGAAATTTATTTCAATTAATCATAAAATGGCCCTAATATGTCACTAGACATTAAGAAATCATGTTCATTTCAAATACTTATATCACTGACAACAATAGTCCGGCCAGGATATTGTCATTTAAAAAGTGAAGTTGCAGCCCTCAACTGAGGTTGATGTTGTGTTTTGTCCTGATGAGCCACCCTCTACCTATCTACTAATCACAAAGTCAGTAGTGTTTCGGCATCCGGGTTGGCAACCTCGAGTCAACGGGGAGGGGGAGGGGATACACCGCTCTACAGTAATTTGAAAGTGATTGCAGTACCAGTTTTGGCCACAATCTTATGGTTCCTTTAACAGATGTTTCTGTTGTTATGGCTATAATGACACACACACACACACATACAAAAGAAATACATAAACAGATGTTTCTGTTGTTATGGCTATAATGACACACACACACACACACACACACACACACACACACACACACACACACACACACACACACAAGCACATAAAGGAGCATTCCAGCGATTTTTCACATAGATTCTCAAGGTCACAGAGTACTGTAAGTACGAAATAAAATGAAAAAAAGGTGCCATCTAGCTTGAGTTGCTGCAGCAAACAGCCAGGGTAGATAGGCAGCAGTGCTACACCCTGGGGGAATCTTTCCTTTAAATTAATCAATATAATTATATCTTTCTAACCAAAGACAAGTTGAGACATAAGTAATTAAGTATAAGTATATATACTCTTTTGATCCCGTGAGGGAAATTTGGTCCAACCAAATAGAACGTTTAAGCATTGTTTTTGTTTTTATTGTTGAAAGGGTCTATATCTCAGTCCAACAACACATTTCACATAGGAAAAGGGCTACATAATATAGTATAATAATGTAATAATCTGGCAGACTTTAACTATCCTTTTGGAGGGAGTTTACTCATACCTGGAAATCAGGGCATTACATTGGCAGAATAACATAGCTGTGGCATCACTATGTCAGATCACTACTCATGTATGGTAGGCCCACATAATGGAATCTGTACTGTAATCTGCATTAGAACATGTTTGATACTGTAGCTGTCAGTACAATATCCAATTTTTGTCTGCAACACTGCATGCCGATCATACATTCTCCAGGACATACTGTCTTTATGGTGTACTGCAAATACTGAACACATGATGCACATGCAGTTATCACCACCATAACAACTGTTTAACTTACAGGGGTTGTTTTTCTGGCTCAGATCTAGATCTGCATGTAGAGGGAAGGAGTGTTGTGCTGTTGATAACTTGAGAAGAAATAATCACATCAAAACACCCCATATGTTCCTAACAGGCTCTTTTCAAAAGCACAGCATGACTGACTCACCAGCCTTCTATTTGTTTACTTTTTGAAAGTGAATAAATAAAAGCATCCTGGGTTGCTAAAAAAACACAGGAAGGCAAAATGCATTAACATTACATGGAAACGTGTTAAAAGTAGATTTGCACTGTGATACAAGAAACCCTTTTCACACACAGAGAGAATTATTCATGTAAGCAATGCAAACCCAGTTTCGTGCATTTGATAAGATGAGAACTTTTAAAAAATGGTTCTGACATTTAACCTAGCCTGTACTGTCAAGGCAAGACTATTTTTACATAATTTAAAATGTTTGTTTTTTTCACAAGGAGACAGTATCATATTCTCTCTCCAAAATGTACTGTGTGTACGCAATAACTTTTAGAAATTTCTCATGACTATTATGGCATTACAATTTTTCTCAGTCACTTTGTTGCATTTCTCGATATCATCATTACCATTTGCACAACAGTTAGTGCATTTCTCAAAACAATTAGAGCCAACTGCCGCATAGTGGATTACCTGCAAAAGCAAGTATTTTGCTCAAAATGCTTAATGATGTTTATTAAAAATGTTAAAAATAAAAATGTTTATGCCGCAAAAGCAAATAGTTCTACCAATTAAACTGTCAGTGAAATCAAAATGGCAAATGCTGATGTCATTGTTTATGTCAAGATAGTCAAACTGTTTTGTCTTGTACTGAATATGACTTTTCTAATGAACAATGCGCAAGGCAGCACAATTTTTTGTTGTGACAGTATAAAAAAAAAAAGGCTTTTACAGCATTGTGAGAAAAATGACCAATATACAGTAAAACACCCCTTGGTCAGACCTGTGCACCACTGTACATCTTTCTATATATTCTGTCAGGTCACATGTTTATATATGCTAGACAGACTATGACAACTAGTTATGACAGTTACACATTTGCATGTAATGACACAAGCGATGAAATAAGGCTAATTTGTTTCATGGGGTAGAACTATTCAACAGGGAACCAGAATTATACATTTTGACCAACATGACATTAGTACTTGAGAAAAAAAAAACAGCAGACATTTATACAAAATCAGTTACATGGATGTACTAAAACCCACAATCTGATATCACCAGTTATTGGATAGGCCAGGATCAATAGGCCCATTCGACTTGATGCAGATCTGATGTGTTGGGTTGAATTCAATGCATACTGGTTAGAAATACTGTCCAACTTCCTCCAGCCAGGGAGGAACTTACCATGATGTCACCCTGTCACATGACCTTAAAATATTGCGGTAGCCTGCGCCTTCATTCAGTTGCAGTAGTCTTTTCACGGACTGCACAAGCTGATCCCGTGAGGGAAATTTGGTCTCTGCATTTATCCCAATCCGTGAATTAGTGAAACACACTCAGCACACAGTGAACACGCAGTGAGCAGCCTGCTACAGCGGGGCTCGGGGAGCAGTAAGGGGTTAGGTGCCTTGCTCAAGGGCACTTCAGCCATTCCTACTGGTCGGGGTTCAAACTGGCAACCCTCCGGCTACAAGTCCGAAGCGCTAACCAGCTGCCCACTGTATGACAACAATGGTTTATTTAAACTGCATCATACTGTAGCAATTTATTTCGTCAGTCATCATGCTCATTTAATAATTAAGAAGGAAAGTGAAACTGTATTTATTGCACACAAAATTCTGCGATATCTCTTGCGATGTCTCCTGCCAGTCATGTCAGGCACAATGCAGCTGACCTGGGGGTCGTTTCTAGAAAAGTTAGCAACGGCGTTGCTCAACCACCGTGCTACGACACAACTTGTGACCAAACAACAACATTGTTACACCTGTTTCCAGAAAGCATCGTACCTGTGTCGCAATTCGCTACCTCCGACGTTCGAACACCTTCCAACAACGTTGTTGATGATGCAGCAATACATATCATTGGTGGAAACAGTGGCAACGTGTAATACCTCACCTCCTAGAAATTTTCTGTCACGGCCTATGTCGACATTTTTCTAATTTAAACCGAGTGATTAATGCTGGCATTGTCATTGCCATCAGCAAAAACCTAAACCCATTGCAAGCATATAAAACAGTTAACTTAAGCCAACCAATATGAGCCATAATTTGTGTTAAATATCTATGTTGGAAAACATATATAGTCTGCATGAATTACAAGGTATCGAAAATTTTGTTCACTATCTCGTGGCTTAATGGCAGCGCGTCAGCACTCTGTGTGCACGACCGGTGTTCGCATCCTATCTCTCCTTTTCACTTCTGAGTAAGAGTAGGCCAACACAACAATAGGTTTTCACCATAAATATTTATGCATATAGTTACTCTACATCGAGAGACCAATAGGTACAAGACATCATTCAAAAACAATTGAATCTACGTGTCACACTAGTTCACCTGCAGGTAGCGAGACGCAAGAGGACAATCCCACATCACATCGAACCTACAACGCTGGGACAAGTCATCTGCTTTAGCCACTACACCATTTATCACTCTGCTGATTTTAAGAGTCTGTGAAGATTATAATACTACCTTATCAAAAAGCAAGGCAATACTCAAATTAACATAAATAGCAAGAATGAGCCAAGAAAGGGAGTCAGTCTCTTAATCAAAATAAAGCTACAGGATAGATCAATCATTGAGTCACGGGATAAGCATCCACTTCACAATTTTTGGTTAGGCAGTTGTGATTTTTGGTTAGGCGCTCAGGACACCAACTGGAACTACCAAGGAACGACACAAGTGCGACTGCCCAGGGGCAGTAGTTTAAACGACCAAACTTTGCGTCCTTGTTTGCGATTGAGAGTTCGAACTCCCTTTTCCAGAAACACCAAATCCAAGAACAATGGAGCGAACTACCAAGGTTGCGACGCAAGTTAGTAAACAGCGCTTTCTAGAAACGAGCCCCTGTTCGGGACAAGCTGCTGTCTGTTCTAGCCAAGGGGGTAGGGGAACGTTCAGAGAGTGTAGACACTATGAGTGGCTCTCAGGGTAGGTGTCGACCACTTCCAGCTAGCATTCCATTGAACCTCATTCATTTTAGCGTCACTTTGACATCAAATAACGTTACATCTGAAGCGTTTTAAGCCTTTACCTTTTCTATTTTTGGAGAAATACAAGATGGTGTGATTGGCGTCATAACCTCGTAGCCTCACTTTACGGTTGAATAATAAACGTTTTTCCGAAAACAATGCTATCATGACGAAATAATATGCAATGAGCATGCGACTTACAGTAGCGTCGTACAGGAGCAAAGTAACCGTATTCTCTGGTTAAGAAACTTGAAGGCAGTCTGGGGGAGAGTCCACAGGTAAGATATTTAGGAAAGCATTGAGAGGGGAATAACAGTAAAGTGATGTTTTGATGCGTTGGCACTACATCAGAACAAATCGCCACGAAAAGCTGCACTCGCAGCTGCACGTTATCAATTTTCTTAGCACAGCTACCAGACGAGTTACTGTGTTTCAGTCCACTGCTTAACGTCAGAAGTTTCTCTTTCACCTGGACTGAGGATGCGCGAGAACTGATGTTTGCTTCACCCATCTCGATCGAGGTCTATGGAATGGCTTTGTCCATAACTTTTACTGTCTATGGTTCTAGCTCCTCCTAAGATTTAGCCTACTTCCAAGAGTTCTGGTCTGCTGTTTTGGGGGGCATGGGTAGGGTGGTCAGACGTCCTGCTTTAGGAAGGACAGTCCTGATTTTCAATGCCCTGTCCTGTGTCCTGCGCAACATCAAGCAGGACGCGTATTTGTCCTGCTTTTTGAGACAGGCTTGAAGAGCGGAGTTCTAGAATCTTTGCTGGGACGCAGCACAACGTCCAATGCATTAACATATCTAGTCTAACAAATGACTGACTAAGAGTGGTGTCAGATAAATATCTGAGCAGATATCATTGGTTAAAAACGTAAACATGTGCTGCTACGTCATATGTATTCCGGCTTCATTGACAGAAAGTTAGCCTACTGGTTAGCGCTTCGAACTTGTAACCGTAGAGTTGCCGGTTCGAACCCCGACCAGTAGGAACGACAGAAGTGCCCTTGAGCAAGGCACCTAACCCCTCACTGCTCCCCGAGTGCCGCTGTAGAAGGCAGCTCACTGCGTCGGGATTAGTGTGTGCTTCACCTCTCTGTGTGTTCACTGTGTGCTGAGTGTGTTTCACTAATTCACGGATTGGGATAAATGCAGAGGCTGAATTCCTCTGCACAAGAGGGAATTTGCACTAATATTCAGGGAATTTCGCATGTAGATTAGTGGTTCTCAACCTTTTTTACGCAAATGCCCATACATCCACAATTGCAACGTTACCTGCAGTTTGTTTGAATCGCTACGAGTACAAATAATAATCAATTGGATGTGAAATGTCTTTCCTCGTTGCCATTATTAGAGATCAGAGTATTGCTGCACAAACATTTTGTGATATAACACCAAGCGCACAGTGCACTAAGCTACATGATATGAAATGCCTAGGCTAAACAATGTGAAGATATTTGTTTTCCAACCGTGGACAAGTCATTTTTTTATTTGCTTGATGTCTCTTGGCTTAGGTTATCCAAGAGAAACAAATGAAATGAACCAAAGGCTGGCCTTGTATTAAGCTAGGTGAACTTGGCTATTAAACGGGAGACTTTCTGTGGCCCATCTGTAAACAATTATGGGTCTTAAATTTAAGTTGCATGTTTGTCATTTCCGTGCTATTGCTCTGTATGCATTTCCGTGTTTGCATTGCACTGCTATACCAAAAAATATTTGACTGTGGCGCGCAATTTTACGCACAGGGCGCACCTTGAAACAGTGTTTACCCAAATTCAACCCTTCCCATAATGTGTAAGGTAAACTGTGCTTGCTAGTATGATTAGTTTCTTTTAACTTGTCGGCCAGCCAGCCAGCCATGGTCATATGACCTATATTTCGAAAGGAAAATTGACTGTGAACCACAAGTGTGAAATCATGTGTGTAAGCCTATATAAAATGGAGAGTGACGTCATCAGTCGAAATAGCGGTACCCCCCGAAGCTCACAGTATAATTCAAACACTGATCAGAACACCTGACATACAATCCAAATAGTCTACAAGAAACCTCAGAGTGTTTCATTTGAGACCAAGATTATGCTTCTAGAGAGGTTTCTAGACAGTGAGGCTTTTATTGTCAGTATGCATTTTGGGTAACCAAATAAAAGTGGGGAGTTTCCATAGGGCATTTTACAAAACGCATGAGCATACCTTGGTAAACTAGATGACAAAATATGACCGCCGCCCAGTCCAGCACATTTTTTCCACAAAAATAAATCACGCTGAAAGGCATATATGATTCTAACTGTCTCACTAAATTGCATTATCCACACTCAATTCTCACTGGTATCTGCTAGACCACAAGTACCAAAACATGATTAGTTCATAGATTTCACATGTAAAATTAATTTTATACAATGCCACCCCCATCTTGCCTGTTCATAATTCTGAGAAATTCTTGAATTGTGTGCATGTGTGCGTGTACATGTTTATGTTTATGTGTGTGTGTGTGTGTGTGTGTGTGTGTGTGTGTGCCTGCGTATGTGCCTGTGTTTGTGCATGTGCATGCATGTGTTCATATGTCTACTATGTGAGTATGTGTCATACGTATGATTACTGTGAATGTATGTGTGTGCGTGTGTATCTGTTTATGCACATGTGTGCATATGGAATGGGTTAACATGACCCCTGGAGGCAAACATACGGAAAAAATTGGTCATCCTAGGCCCTACGGTTCTCAAGATATTCACAGAAAACTCTGTTGGTGTACGGTCACTAAATGTACACATAAATGAACGAAATTAACCATGAACGAAAGTTCACGAAACTTGGCATGCATTCGGAGGGTGTCATAATGATCCTACACTTTCAATTTCGTGCAGTTTTGACCATGTCAGCCAGAGATATTGTGAGGAAAACACCTAATTTTTTGCTTTTTAATTTTTAACTAGGTGGCGCTATACATGAAATAAGTGGTAATGGGATGGGTTGACATGACCCCTTAAGACCAACATACAAAAAAAAAGGGTCCTCCTAGCCCTACAGTTCTCGAGATATTCACAGAAAACTGTCTCCGGCCACCTACATTCAGTTGGTGTATAATAACATAAATGAATTTATTGTGTGGCCCCCCATCAACGGATTTCCATGAAACTTGGCGTGCATTCAGAGGATGTCATAATGATCCTACACTTTCAATTTTGTGCAGTTTTGACTATGTTATATCACAGATACCTGCGATTACAACACCTCATTTTTACTTTTTTGTGTTTAACTAGGTGGCGCCATACATGAAATGAGTGGTTATGGAATGGGTTGACATGGCCCTTGAGATCAACATACAAAAAAAAATGGTCCTCTTAAACCCTACGGTTCTCGAGATATTCACAGAAAACTGTGTCTGCCCTACCCTCCTGTCGGGGGGTCCAGTCCAGCGGGGGGGCTACAGATCAAAACGAAAAACGATGGTTCCATGCTATCCATGTGGGGTTACATGCCCACAAAGTTTTGTGTAGCCCGGTCTTTCAGTGTCCCGGGAATCCTTGACGGAAATTTGGGCATGTGAAAAAGAAAAAAAAAAAAGAAAAAAAATCTGACTAAGGCGCTTCACTGTGCGGCGGTCATAATAATGGTCTAAAGTACTAATTTTTCATTCTATATTGATCTACTTTTGCACAAAGCTTCACAAGACCTGGTGCTAGGGCTCAGTTGTGTTTCTAAGTCCATTCAAGTGACCTAGAGGGCTGAATTGTGGTCAGTTCAGAGATGCTTGCAATCTGGCAGGAAGAAAAAACTATATTCTAGCCACAGTTATTCTGATGGTCTCTACTGAAACTACTGTGTCTGAGTTTTCCAAAGAAGTCAAGCATTTGATGGTGGGGGAGAACAGTGGCTTCTAGAGTATAAGAACAGTGCAATTTCGGGGAAAAAGCTTAGAGATGGCCCGTCCGTAATAGTTAAACCACACAAAGTTGTATTGTAAATGAGAGTATACCAGAGTCCTCTGTACACCATAGCAGCGGTCCCCAACCACCGGGCCATTCACCGGGACATTCCTAACTGGGCCGTAGCCTACGACATGAGTTTAAAAAAAAAATGCATGCAAACGAAACTCAATTTAATTCGCAATAATGTCACGTTTTTACTAGGGCTGTCAATCGATTAAAAAAATGTATCTAATTAATTACATACTCTGTGATTAATTAATCTAAATTAATCACATATATCATTTTTGCTGTGAAAGTATTTTAAATATTTAAATTCAAATGAATCATTGAATAATCAGCATTAGTGACATTAAAGTTCAAAAACTCTTTTATTATTATTTTCACTGTTCAAATAATTGCCATAATAATCCATGATATGACCTAATATGCTGAGGAAATTAATTTAAAAGTGCTTCGTGAAGAAGTTTTTTTCACATACAAGGCATTTCATGCCACAGATATAACCTATGTCAACACTATTTTTTTGCATTGATATGTGACTTTAGAGTTAACGAACTCCGGTGATATGCAAATTCCTTGCTGCAGACATTGCAGAGGACTTTATTTCAATCAACACTTTATTTTTATCAACACCATCAGGCCGTTTTTTAAAAGTCCCCCATATGTTCACACTTGATAGATGTAGCTTCAAGTTGTTCAATATTTATAGTTATAGTTCATATTGTTCAATTTTCACTTCTTCAAGTTCACGTTTTTCACATGTTTAAGAGTTTGTTACCTTCACTGTTCATACATAACTGGAGCTAGTTCTTTTCAAGTAATGCATGCACAACACATATGGAACATTGAACCCCCGAAGTTTATTTTCTTATTTCATCACACGTCAAAACACACACACACACACATACAGTATCTGACTTTCTCCAACTTTTGCACATCTCCATAGAACTTTTTATTTATTATTTTTGATTTCTCCTCCATCTATCTACCCATGTCCTTGATTGCCTAGCCTTTCTACCCCCCTCCACCCCCCACCCCTATCCCCAACACACACACAAAAAACACACACACTTACATCATCACTGTCATCACCTCACATACATACAGCACACTGCTTGCTACAGTAAGCCTCCTCTACATACTTGCTGCACACTGCTCCCCCCCCTCCCTACATACACAGCACATTGTCTTCAGGATCTTCTCTAACACACATCCTCTACATACTTACAGCACACTGTCCCCACCTACCCACACACACACTACACACACACACACACAGTCACTGCTCCACTCCCCTCCCGCCCACACACACACATCTTCACTGTCATCACTCACATACATCATACATACAGTACTCTGCTTGCAACAATAGTAAGTCCCTTCACCATACTTGCAGTACACTGCACCCCCCCCCCCCCCCTACATACACAGCACACACCAAGGCCCCTGGCAGTTGGGTTAGCCCCTTGAGCCGTGGATCTGCCCAAGGTTTCTTCCTTGGTAAGGGAGTTTTTCCTTGCCCCTGTTGCTCTTGGGTGCTCCTTGTTGGTGCCCCCCCCCCCCCCTAAGCCTCCCCCACCTTTCTTATGCAGCCCTTGCCACTTAATCTACTAAACCCCTCTTCTACTGCACTTTTTACCCCCCCCCCCCCCCCCATAAATGCACAAATAAGCTGACACCAGACATAATTTCACTGCATTTCTTACTTCCAGTAACTATATGCATGTGACAAAAAACTTCCTTGTATCCTTGTATCTATCATCTGAATATTTCCTGTTATGAATGGCAAGAAATAGTTGTCACATGATGAAAATAGATTCAAAATCCTAAATTTCATTCACAGATCACAGAAATAATAGATCTTCTGAAATGACTGCTGCTTGAGGTAATTGTAGAGGCGACAGGAGGCAGGATTTGATGCATATGTGTCACATGGTGGCTTTTAAAGTGAAACCCCAGAGAGAAAGACATCAGTAGTGTGTGTGTGTGTGTGTGTGTGTTTTGGGTGCAGTGTATTTATGGAGCTGCCAAAATGCCAAAAGCCTTCACTAAGTACATCATAAAATCTGCACCCATTTCCACTATGTGTATTGCTAATTCACATAGAGGGACCCAGGGGGTATGGGATTAGGGTGGGGAGGGGCACTTCTGAGACCACTTTAGCCGTCTTTAGCCTTTAGAAAATATAACTGAAGAAGTAAAACGCAAGTCACACTTTTATGACACATTTGAGTGCTTGACACAGCATAAGGTGTTAGTATTACTGTTGTATACTTCACTTTTCACTGATGTGTCGTACCTGAGATGCAGTTGAGGACAGATTTTAACCAGGAGGAAAGGTTTACAGGTCCAGAGAAGGTTGGACAGGCATATCCTTACGAAGATTAACTATGGTTTTACTATGACAAAATAACCATGGTTTTTCGTTTTTTTGGGGGTAACCATGACTATATTTAGACCATGTTTTTTTGTAACCATGATAACCATGGTTTATCACTATAGTTGATAAATAAGCACCATGCCCTGCTGGGGTGCTGCCAGAAAATTTGGGCCCTATGACAGACACCCTTGTAACCTTCACGTTCCTTGTAACGTGTTCGGGTCTGTGGGACCCGTTTTTAATGTTTGCTAAAAGAAAAATGATGCTTTTTTTTATTTCTTCTAACTCAAACTCATTGACCTTGGCTCATTTTCTGTGAAGAACATACCGGTACAAAATAACTTATTTTCAATGACTGCACACAGTCGAGGTTTTTTTTTTAACCTTTTTTATAATTGAATTTCCTTGTTTTCTCACTAAAAACGAAAATGATCATATGATGATAATTGTGATCTCACAGCGGTAAATGGCAAATATGAACCAGGTAATTGAGCTAAAGTAAACATCTGTAAAGTATTTTAACATAAATTGTTATGGCTGTATTGATTTAAAAGCCTACTGTAATAATGTGGTGGTTCCACATTTTCGTAAGGGTAACACTGTTTTAGTAGCCTAGAAACCAAAGGCGGATATCCCCTGCACAGTTTTAGGCTTTCCGTAAAAAAATTCTATTCTAAAAATGTTTTTGCAAAAAGGCTTAAAAAAGATTAAAAAAAAAAAAACCCTGCTAAATATATCTGCACAACCCATACCACCACAACTGACTTTGCTTGAGAGCAGACTCTGAAAACAAACCCATTCGTTAGAGTGACTTTGTGTTTGTACTGGTAGCCTTTTGTTTCTCTCTCTCTCTCTCCACCATCCCAAAAACATCCTTGTTTGACAGAATTCTCTCTCTCTCTCACTCTCTCTCACTCCATTGAGGAGAGTCTAACGAGGCCCAGCAGTGTCTCCCAGCAGGAGTCGCTCACACAAGGAGAAGCAGATCAATAGTGCTTAGTGTTTAATATTCTCCATATGAATTAGAGGAGCGTTGTGGGATTGGGCTGCCCCTCGCCTGGGCTCTCCATGAGAGAGGATATAGGCAGAGAGGTGCTCTGCCACCAGCCAATTAGAATGCAAGAGGGGGACGGTGCTCTCTTTTCCTTTAGACAGAGAGCTCTCATGTCCCTCTGAAGGAGGAGGAACACACAAACACTCACACACACACGTGTGCACGCACACATGCACATACACACACACAAGTGACTCGGCATAGATTTCAGGGCTTTCTGGCTGTTTGTATTTCTGTCTCCCTTATGTGCATGTGTCTGTGTCACTGCAGATATTTCACTGGTTTGATTGACTTAGGCTATTTTGTTTGTATCCCTGTGTGTGTGTGTGTGTGTGTGTGAGAGTGTGTGTGTGAGTGTGTGTGCGTGTGTTTGTGTGTGTGTGCATTTGTATTGCCAGATTTCAATTGTGTCTTACTGTTGTTCACCTGCCTAGGAACTGCAGATGGAAATTAGCTAGTAGCTAAATCTGGTACAAAGCATTGTATCCCTTTATGTGATAAATGCATTTTGCACATGGTCCCTGTAAGTTATAAACTTAAAGCAACACCAAAGAGTTTTTTGTACTTTAATATAATGTTTCCAAAATCGTTTCAGTGGTTCATCAACTCGTAACGTTGGGTGAACGGCACTTCTGCATTCGCTTCACGGCCCTCTATCAGTTATAACCGCACTATGTAAGTTTGCCAGATCGGGTAGTGGATCTGTAGTTCGATGGAATGAGACATAAGAAACTACAAATTTGACTTGCATCTGATGTCGCAATACATCATACTTTCATTAAATCGTGCAACATACTCTGCCATGTCTGTGGACATGTTATTTGCAAACCCAGTGCTAAATAAACAAATAGCATGCGTGCGACAAAGGAAAAGTGCTTTAGTGTTGATTTAATAAACTAAACATTTGATATTCATAGTTGTATCAACACAAATAGTCACAACCTCAAATACTATTTTGACTTCTGAGATTAAGCATTTGCTTTATCAAGATCAATTAATTATGCATTGTGTATTGCATAACATCACATTATATCATAGCAGCTGCCATGATGGCAACACATCATGATGATTACCAACATCACCCATGAGAAAATTGCCATACTGAATCATTTTTTAACCTTTGAAGTCATCACCAACATCACAATCAACATTACAATTGTTATTTGTCCTGTGGCACAAGCAGTACAGCAAAGCAGACACAGGAGATGCCATAAGCCGCTCCATGTTCTTAATCATAAAACTGTGATACATGTGACTGCAATTATGATCGCACATCTAGTTTACAGTCATTGTTATTCACTTGCAGCATTGTGTCATAAGTCCATGATACAGCACTTAATGTGAATACGGGAGGACTTTGCACTCTTCTATTCTCCTCACCACATATTCAACAGGAGAAATGGAAAGAGAGAGAGAAAAAGAGAGAGAGAGGCCAGGCAGACAGAGAACAGCAGATAAAATGAATAAAAGCATGAGGTACAAATAAAAATATTGAAAAAGAAAAAAATATATAAAAAAATAAAATATAATAAATGTAGGAAATACAACATAAAAGGTCATAAAATATAAAACTCATAGAGAGAGAGAGCATTTGCGTTTTGTGAACTCGTCCTTATCTCTCTCTCTCTCTCTCTCTCTCTCTCTCTCTCTCTCTCTCTCTCTCTCTCTCTCTCTCTCTCTCTCTCTCTCTTTCGTTCCCTCCCCTAATGGTTTAAGTCCTCCCTCTGGGAAAGATAGCGAGGCATTCTGCTCGTGTGGATGGCATTAAAGTGGCCCAGGGCCCTTATTGTCATGGGAACAATATAAAAATGATAAAGCAGGGTTATTCCAGGTCCACTCAGCATATTTCATTTTTGTCAGGAGCAGGTGACTGCTTCCCACTGGGGTACCGCCAGATCCCTGCTCTTGTGTTTCAAACCTCCTCGCCTCTTTCTTCTCCCCAAAACCTACTTCTCCATTCTCTCTCTTTGATTCATTCTCTGTTCCTCCCTCCTTGGTGCAGCCTCAAGACACTATGAAAAATCTCCTTGTTTACCTTGTTGACGTAATCGGCCAAAAGAATTGTCAAGATTAACGGCGGATTGTTTTGTCTTGTCTATAAATGGATGTTTCCCTCCAGCAGAGGTTAAAAAGGCTGCCGTCAAACTGGAGAGGTTTTCTTTTTGTTGTTTTGGGATTGGGGTTTTTGTTGTCCTTCGTCCAATGGTACTAACAGCATTAGCCCACAATGGCCTTGGGGCAAGCAACTGAGCTAAGCTTTCACAACCAAGAGGTGACACTGTTTTGTGACCCTTCCACATGCTAGGACCACAGGACCACACTGAAACCCTTTAGGGCTGCAGTTGTGAGAGGGACTGAAGAGGTGCTAGTGGCTGTTGTTGGATGAAGAATTTAGCCAGGGGAACACACAATTTCAATCTGGATAGCCATGTTTCCAAAACCCATATAATATATAATATATAATGTAGTAGACATGTATTCAATGTATTCAAAGTCCAAGCATTTGTACATTTTATCATGTTCAAATGCAGTGCAAGGCTATCTTAAAACTTTAATGAAGCCACAATGCAAAATGTGCTAAGCTACACAAACCAGGCCCAACTATTCAGCTGTCTTCTGTTAAGGTAAATCTTCCTCACAAATGAAGGGGGACATTTACATAACTTGCTATCCAATCATTTGTTAGAATGTATGTCTGGAAGTATACAGTATAGCCTAGCCATTTACATGCTTTAGTCAGACTGTAGTTTACCTTTGGTATGTGATGTTCATCGTTTACAGATGTTAAAGATGTCTCATATGATTTCAGAGATCTCAGACCACATGCTGCTACAATGCTTCCTCTCTCTTTAACAGTGGACATTATGTTTAAATGGACAAGACAGCAACTATTTTCACCTGGCCAATTTTTAATCCTGCAGCTCTCTGATCTAGCACTACAGCTAACAAACTATTTTTGACAGTTTGATGCACTGGAACATACAGTGACTCATCAACCCTGTGCTGAAAGTTGTGTTGACACTCCAACAGCAGTCATATGTAATTAATTAATTATAGGTATCTGATGCGTACTCTGGAGCCATGTACTGTATGAGACATGCTTGCCTATTTCTCCTGCCATTCACTCCAGCCTCCTCCATTGTCCCTGTCTGTGATGGTAATAATCATTCCCTTTTTTTTTACATCCCCGACAGCCCACTTTCCAATGGCATCAAATCAATTACACAAGGACAAGCAATTGCCCTTAAACATGCATGGCAGGAGCTGATATTGTAATGGGGCCTCCAGTAGACCAAGCCTGTGTGGATCTCAGTATGGCAGTCAAGGGCAGCGTGCGGTGGCTGTGAGGAGCGGGGTCATGCAGTAATGAGAGAAAGTTGTGTGGATGTCTCAGCCCATCCTGACATGCTAAGGTTTGCACTAATAATTTCTGTGTGCACTGTGTGATAACACTGATGACACCGTGTTTGGAGTTTTACTGGAGGCCCTGATAAATTATCAGGGCACCAGAATGTTTCATGTTCACTCAAGAGTCAAGACCTAAAAAAAAAAAGCAGGGAATTTGTGGACTGACATTTCTGCATTTTATCTCCATAATCTTTATCTTTCACTGTACTTGTAAGTACTGTATATCAGGACCAAACGAGAGGACATAAATGTGTGTCATAAGTTATTTCTATGATTGAACTCAATCTTTTTTATCACTCTTGCTAGAAAGCACACGTGTGTGTGTATGTGTGTGCGAGTGTGTGTGTGTGTGTGTGTGTGTGTGTGTGTGTGACTGCTCATACTGTGAGTCTTTCAGCCACAAGGCATTATGCTGTTCACACAGTGTATCTCATTCCAACATCCCTCTCGTTTCCAGTCTCTGTTGTCGTTGATTCAAAGGCTCCATAATGATCATCTCCATCTCAATCCCCCATCTCCATCTCCCCATTTCATCATTTCGTCGCGCTAAGTAACATTTTCGCAGGGACGACTCACAGTACTCCATTTGAACGTCACTGTTAACTTGATATGTTATAGGTAATGAATGGAACAGGAATCTAAATAATTTCAGTTTGAATAGTATTTTCTGTTTAATTCAAGCTTTTCCACTGTACCGTAATTTCCCAACTATTAGCCGAGGTTTATGTTAATACACAGGGGCAGTTAATATGGTATTAATATGGTTTTGTTTTTTTAACTTGCATAAAACACTGTCCTGCGGTTTATACACAAGGTATAAGTATAAGTAAGTATAAAGGTGGCTAATACACAGGAAATTACAGTATTATGGAGCTGAAATGGTCTTTTTAATGTTCCCAGTTCTTTGATCAGTACAAGCATGGCAAATGCAAAGAGAGCGCACTGGCTGATCGTTATAAAGGGATGTTAAAGGATAATTCCGGTATTTAGCGCTTTGAGTCCCTTTTCTGGTTTGTTTTGGACTGTGCAACTCACTGAGTGGTTAGTGGTGTTCGTTGATGTTGGAAGACAAAAGTCATTGCACGTTGATATTACTGCACCACCGGAAATGGGGGCTGTTTACATTTGGTTGTAGTCTTTCCGCGAGACCTTCATTTACTGTCTATGCTTCAGGCTCAAATATTGAGCGGATGTTTATACACGGTTGTGAGGTGTCTGAAAATAGTTCCACAATAGCATATAAGACGGCTGGAAATCATACATTGCGCCAATATGTTTGTTTTTAATAATCAACAAACACCACTAACCACTAGGTGAGTTGCACAGATTTGAAACGTTAACTGAACCGAACGTTAAGGGTTGTTTTAAGGATATAGAGAAAAAGTTAATCGAGTTCGAACAACAGGGAATAATCTCTCCTGTAAGACATAGTGAGTGGGCTGCGCCGCTTGTGTGCATTCCGAAACGAGAAGGATCTGTGCGCATTTGCGGAGATTATAAGGTGACAGTTAATCAGTGGCTTGATGTTGATCAATACCCACTTCCAAAACCGCAGGATTTATTCTCCACCTTAGCAGGTGGAAAGCATTTTACAAAGCTTGATTTGACACAGGCCTACACTCAGCTAGAAATGGATGAGAAAAGTAAACCGTTTCTCACTATCAATACACGCAGGGGCCTATATGTGTGCAACCGCCTGCCATATGGGGTCGCTAGCGCGCCCGCTATATTCCAACGCACTATGGATGAAGTGTTGCAAGGGCTTGATGGCGTAGTGTGTTACCTAGACCAGTGGTTTTCAAAGTGGGGGCCGGGGGCCGCGGGCCGCGAGGGGGTGCCAGGGGGGCCTCAGCAAGTTGGAGGGAAAAATAAAAGCAAGAAATAAATACATTTGAAACATTTAAAATATACTATGAGGGTTGTTATACAATGCCATTATAATAATGTGACGCATATCTGAACATATTTCCAATGACAATATAAGTATAAGTATATATACTCTTTTGATCCCGTGAGGGAAATTTGGTCTCTGCATTTAACCCAATCCATGAATTAGTGAAACACACTCAGCACACAGTGAACACATGAGGTGAAGCACACACTAATCCCAGCGCAGTAAGCTGCCTGCAACCACAGCGGCGCTCAGGGAGCAGTGAGGGGTTAGGTGCCTTGCTCAAGGGCACTTCAGCCGTGCCTACTGGTCGGGGTTCGAACCGGCAACCCTCCAGTTACAAGTCCGAAACGCTAACCAGTAGGCCACGGCTGCCCAATGATGCCCAATAATGACTGGGAATAATAGTAGAGTGATGGCTCTCATATAGCAGAAAGCCCCAAATAAAATTTTACACACTGTATGCTACATCGCGATGTGGTTGTGGCTAAAATAATTATTAGATTAGCTTAATGTATTTTTATTGTCGATGTTATTTTTATTGTCGATGTTATTAGTAATTAGTATTGTCGATGGGGGTCCTTGGCCAGAACCTAGTGGTATTTGGGGGGCCTTGTCGTGGAAAAGTTTGGGAACCCCTGACCTAGACGATATTCTGATAACGGGAACAGATACCCATACACATCTGCATAACTTGAAACAAGTGTTACAGAGACTAGAAGAACATGGGCTTAGGCTTAACAAAGAGAAATGTGCTTTCTTTCAGAGTAGTGTGGCCTACCTCGGGCATGTAATTGATGCCGAGGGTGTGCGTCCAATTAAAGAGAAAACTGAGGCTATTGACAAAGCTCCTGTGCCGAAAAATGTGACAGAATTGAGGTCATACTTAGCCATGCTCAATTACTATGGCAAATTCATACCAAACCAGTCCAGTGAAATTAAGCCCATGACGGAGCTTTTACACAAAGATAAAGAATGGAACTGGACAAGAAAATGTCAAGAGGCGTTTGAACGTACCAAAGCACAGCTGGTAGCTGCGCCAGTGCTTACACATTATGATCCTAAGTTGCCTGTAATTCTGGCATGTGATGCTTCGCCTTACGGCATAGGTGCTGTGATATCACATCAGCTCCCAGACAACAGTGAGAAACCTATAGCGTATGTGTCTAGAACACTCACTAAAACAGAAGTGAACTATTCTCAAATAGAGAAAGAAGCTCTTAGCATTATCTTTGGTGTGAGCAAGTTTAACGACTATCTGTATGGACGAAAGTTTACACTGTTCACTGACCACAAACCACTCATGAAGATACTTGGCCCTAAAACTGGTGTGCCTACGTTGGCAGCAGCTAGGCTGCAGAGGTGGTCATTAATTTTAGCAGCATACCAGTATGACATACGTTATAAGCCATCTTAACAACATGCAAATGTGGATGCATTATCGCGTTTACCACTAAAGACACAAGAGAGGGACTCAGAGTATAGCTCTGTGTTTAGGGTCTCTTTCTTGGATAAAATACCAGTGTCTTCACACGAGATCGCGAAACAGACAATGACTGATACAGTACTACAGAGAGTGAAACACTTCACATTGAATGGCTGGCCAAAGTATTTGAACGATGGGGAGTTAAGGCCATATTTTATCAGGAACACTGAGCTGACGGTCGAAGCAGACTGTGTGATGTGGGGTTTTCGGGTGGTTATACCAGAGGTGTTAAGACCAAAAATGTTAAGTGAATTGCATGAAAACCACCAGGGAATGGTAAAGATGAAGGCATTAGGCTGTAGTCATTTTTGGTGGCCCAATTTGGATTCTGACATAGAATCACTTGTAAACAATTGCCAGACCTGTCAGTTGAACAGACTCCAACCTGCCACAGCTCCTGTTCACAACTGGAGCTGGCCTAAACGCCCATGGCAGAGGATACATATAGATTATGCACAGAAAGGAAAGTTCAACTTTTTAGTGGTCACAGACAGCTACTCGGCCGATACATAATTACAAATTCAGTAGGATTAAAAGAAAGCCAAAATAAATATTCATCATCATCATCATGGCTGCATTTCCAGTATTGGCGATAAGTAGTCGTTTGTCCACTAGATGGCGCATCGTTGCAGTGGCACTGACCTGGCACGACGTCCAACACTCAACGAATTTCGGAGGACGAAATCTAACAACCGCGCGACATCATAAAGCAAACACCCAATGAGTTGAAGGAAGGAAAAACAGAAGAAGCAGCCCCGATCATTTGGTTCGACCCCAATTTATACTAGCTAGACTTGACCTCCCCCACTTCCTAAGACAAATCAATCCTATTTTCCCACGACAGTTTAGAACCTTCTAGAAGTTCCCACGATAGCTGGGAATATTCTCACGGTAGCTGGGAATATCCTCACGATAGCTAATACATTCTAGAAGTCACTGATCTTAACCAACAATTTAAAATGACACATTACTTCTCCTGGTTACATTTCGGAGATGCAACATTACATTCAGTAAGTATGGTTTAGATAGTTTCAGAAGTTACACAAACAGTTCACATTCAACAACAATTATAACAATGTGACACATTACATTTAACAACGTACACTTACAGTCATCAAGAGAGTTCGGTTACATTCTTACAGGTTACAAACACTTATGGCATTACAATGCAATCTGAATACATTCATTTAAACAGTTTTGAGACATACAATTCTCTAAGTGCATAATTCCCTAAACTTTACAATGTCAGGCTACTAAAGTACTTGTATTGATACACTTCATTCATCGCACTTTATTATTTATTATGATTGTCATTGTTTGCAGTTATGGTTCATTTTCCATTCTTTAATTCACATTCAATATTCATCAAGTATTTTTGAGGTCAGGGCAATCTGGTTTAGTAATCCAGCACATTGTTCATCATCTGTTACAACACATTCATCCACTTCCACACTTTCAGGTAAACTTAATTCAAGAGTAGGTTGCAAGATCATTGGTTTAACATTACGATTCAATTCCTGGCCAGTTTCTTTCCTAATTTGCCTAATCATATTTTCTAGGTCAGACAGATTACCTTGATAGCTAACGCTGAATCTAGCCTTTCTGCCTTTTCGCCTTGTAAGACGTATTGGTTTTGTGCTACCGCTTTGTGGTCCATATGGATGGTGTTCAGGCAACACGTCACTATCCATGTTACCTCGGTTAGCAAATAAAGAGGAAGACCAAAAGAAAACCTATCGTTGTATATTGCAGTCATTTTGTAGATACACGACACCCCTGAACGTTTATTAGGAGCAACCATATGCATGTTGCTAGGGCTACCCATGGAACATATTTGCATAAAAGAAAACAAACCTCCACGAGTAATTATAAATTACTTTTACCGTCATAAACTTTCTTGAAATATAGACATATTGTATATCTATGTAAAGATGAGACTCTGAACTTTCAGAATTCATTGGGGATTCAATGTAATTATACTAATTTTGAGGTATATAAGTGTGAGACACGGCAGGTGAAAGCAAACATTGTTTTTTCATGCCCTGGCCAATTTCGAAATGTGGGCTAGTTTGCTATCTTAACATGTATTCTTTCACACTACTAGGGGAGAACCTACGGAGCCCTAGAGGTGTCATTGCAAAATGTTTTGCATGTTGAGAGAATGTGCGCTCGTTTTACTACATTGTGCGCTCGTTTTACTAAATTGTGCTCTCGTTTTACTACATTGTGCACTCGTTTTACTAAATCGTAAGCTCGTTTTACTAAATTGTGCGCTCAGTTTACTAAATCGTGTGCACAATTTACAATATTGTGCTCTCGTTTTACTATAGTGTGCGCTGATTTTACTAAATTGAGCTCTCATTTTAAGCATAGAACGAGGGCACAATTTATTAAACGAGTGCACTATTTACTAAAACGAGTACACGATTTACTAAAACGAGGGCACGATTTATTAAAACGAGAGCACAATTTGTGAACATGGTTATAGAACATTGTGTGCACGATCTACCTAAACGTGGTCAGAATTTGTAAAACATGCACTCAATATTGTCTTGACCCATGTAAACATGAGCATGTTATAGTATATTCGAGATCTCGATCTACTAAAACGCACCCACGAATAATTAAAACGTGGGCTCGAAGAAATTAAATTGTGTGCACAAAAACGTAGTGTGGTGTCAAGGGGTATATCCCCGGGAATGACGTCGGGAGGTGTGTCGCTAGTAACGTAGGGGGAATCTCATTGATTGCAGTGCACCTGGATATAGCCCCGTTGGTAGGCTATAGGTGGGAGAGCAGATGATTGTGTGTTTGCACAGGCCCCTTGTCATCTTCGTTCAGCTGAATGTTTACCGAAGTTTTGAGTGTTTGTTGAGGTCCAAGTTTATGCAGAGCTGTGGTGCTTATCGCGAACGGTGTGAGCTACATAGCGTGAGAAGCTGAGCATCATGTACGCCACTGTTTATGTCTACCGTTTCATAGTCCGTATCAAAGCTTACTGCGTTGTGTGCATCATATTGGTGTGCAGGTGGGTTATGGTGAGGCCCATCGGGCGCTAGAGGGAACCTTATTGTATTGGGTGGGTATAACTACTAATACGCAGTAGCCTATTTGTACCAACAGCAGTAGGTCTACGTGTTGTAATTGTTTGGGAGCTTGTCGCTGTGTGTGCTTCGATTGCCTTCACAGTTAACGTAGGCTTTAGTCAACAATCCAGGAGGTAGTGGAAACCGGTCATTACAACAGAGCCCGAGTAGCCTAGTAGAATTTCCCCATTATGGGTCTCCATAGCTGGCGGTTGACACCACAAGTGACCCTGCTACAAAGAGTAGAAGTCCGCTATAAACCATCCTGACCACCTAAAGGCTTTAATTAGCTGCCTACGGTTATCATCACATTACCAATATGAACTGTAATGTTACAGACAGCTGTAGGCCTAGTCCATGCCAAGGTAACACGAAATTGCCACCACAGCACAGCGAGCGGTGAGAAAATGTCGGGAATTACTAAATGTGAACACGAAAATACATATTTCGAGAGCTCAATTTAGGCCTACAACGGGGTCACGTTTTATTAATTTGAGGGCTCAATTAAAGGAAAAAGTGGTCACAAATTATCACGACCAGAAAAAATATCACTTAAAGTGAGCTCTTCCGGGCTCCGTAATAACCGGCACAATTGTAACACTTTTTTATTTTTCCAATTCAAACTCGATTTACACAAAGACAATAGACTTGAGAGATGTGAAATTTGACCAGAACAGAGTCGTACATGTCTACTCCATGAAAGTTGAAACAGAATTTTAAAAATATGTTATAGTTTGTCAATATTTTAACTTAACAGCGACATGTACCTTTGTTACAACCTTGACGCAGCCATAAAAAAGTGCAGGTTACAACACTAAAAAAGGTACAGTTGTAACAGTATAGCGTAATGAATCTATCATTGTTAAAATCGTGAATCCTATAACATATTTTAACACAAAGCGCTGCTGGGTTAAACAAAGAGCATCTGTTTTCATATAAAATCAACAAAAAAAGTCCAAATGTATGACTGTTACAGCTAATTTATTGCATTATTGATAGCCATTGCAGACCATATGTTACGGTGTTATGCTAGCTCACAATAACCTTTAAATATGCTTATTTTGGCCATATCCACTTGATAAAACCAGTAAATATAGTTGATAAACTGCTTATTTCTTACATGTCTGAAGCATTTGATCCAACAGTGATATTTCAAGTTGCTGTGTTAACTTTAATTGGGTGATCGCGGTACAAAAATCATAATCCATAACTCGCAATGAGAATGTTCGCGCATGCACGATAAAATCAGTTCATTTTGCCATAGAGACAAGTGTTACAACTGACCCGCACAGGTCATGTTTTTATTTTCATTTAATTGCATTTGCTGTGACTATATAAATCAAATGGCACTCATGTTAACTTGAAACAGAGGGACTGAAGATATGAATGACGTGATTGAAGTCCACACGCTCAAATTTCACGAAACAAACTTAAACAAACAGTTGCGGTTAAAAAATAAATAAAAAATCGCGATGCTTGAATTTTGCACATTTTTGCTTAATATCTCTGGTCGTATTTATAGTAGACCATTCATATTTGGATGGCTGTAAGATTATACATAATTACATGATATGTGTCTGTTTACGTTTCTGTAGCTACACCATATCTTGAGAATAAAACAATTACATTTGTACCGCTGTTGCAATTGTACCAGTTCTCCCCTACAACAACAAAGTCCGACACATTTACACATTTAGGTGTTTATTTCATTACATTTTGTCTACTCGCTGGGTTCATAATCCAGAGTGAAGTCCGCAGATACTACACGGCTCCATGAAGATGCATTGCCGGTAATGTTAACCTACGTTGTTCGGTAGCTTAACCCTGTTCGTCACGGTCACTGTTTTCCACATCACTTTCAACAGCACAAAAGTCAGAGTTAGAGTCAAATCCATAAAAGTCTGATTCAGACTCACTTTCTACAAAGCTATTTAAGAAGTGTGGTGGATTTCTATGACTTAAAGGATGCATGTATGGTTTTTATAAACGTGGATATCACTGCAATTATTATGAGACTTCAAGGCCTGTACACATCTTAAGCAGACCAGGCCAGGTGTCAAAGAGTGGGGTGAAGGAGTGCACAGTGACACTATCAAGAGCGCGAGGATGAGGTAATGGCGATGAAAATATCAAGGCCAAGTACAGGTGGCGAGATAAGAAGCCCTGTTACATCCAACTGGAAAAAAACAGAATCAGACAGTTTTGCATATAATTTTATGCATGATGGGACAAGGGGTTCCACCAATATCCGTAACCTTGGTGGATGGTGATAGGCCAACAGGTGTCTTTCGAGGGTGGCGAGAGGGCCCAACTCTAGGTTAAGGAGTATAAAAGATAGCCCGCAGCCATTTTGATTTCAGATCTCATCGGGGGCCGCCATCTGATGACATCTCACCTCACCCTATTGCTTGACACCTGGTCTGAACATTGTTTACGGAAATGCCGGAAGTGTCAAATCGTCATTATGGGTAAGGGGGGTGTCATCAAAAGTCTTCTTTATGGGAAAAGAGTTAAGGCCAAGGGAAGCCGAAACAATAAAGGGGGCCAGAGGAGTGCAAAAATGCAATGAAAAGTCAGGTTTATATAACAATCGAAATTGAAGTACGAAGTCAGCTAGGAAAAGGTCAGTAATCAGTCGTGTTAGGGGTGTTGGGATGTGTGGACTGTGCTGTGTGCCTGTTGCATGTTCCAGTGTGAAAGGGAAACGACGTTGAGTCGTGCGGGCAGCTCCCAATATGCCAGGCTACACCTGCATGACGGAATAGCCGATCAGCTGTTGGGTGGTTGCCACGCCCACGAGCACACCTGAACCTAAGGGGAGCAGACACAAAGGATAACAGACAAGGCCTGACGGCTTTCACAGGGATTTCACTAGTTAACGCTCCCAAGTTTGCATGAAGAGAATGCAATAGAAGAGTGTTTGGCGAGGTCTCTGGCCAGGGTCGTGAAGTGTTTCGCGAGATTGTGCAGGAGTCAACAGCGTGCCCTTTCTTCTTAAATGTTTACATTTTGAATGTGATGTTGTTTTTAATGTGATTACTTGAATTCAGGACCACAGCAAGGCATAGTCAATATGTAAGCTTGATCCTTTGTATACTGTCATGCAATAGCAGCACTCTTTACAAAGGCGCCGTTAATACTTCTCTGAATATCCATGCAGCAAAGGTTACGTAACCATCAGCATGCATAATTTTGGGGAGTTTGTCTCTACAACACAACTCCAGCTCCAGCCCCAGTTATGTCTGAAGTGAAACTTGCGAGTTGCAAACAAGTCTTAAAGTGTGCATATAGTTACAAAGCAAAATGATGTGGACCAGGGGTGTCTCATTCGACATTATGGATGGCTTTGCGTGTGAAAAAGACAGAAAGAAACAATCAACGGAAAGCCTCTGAGTAATATTCTTCTATCATTTATAATAATCCATCTTGTTCTGTGCTAATGCCATGATAATTATTTTGATTTATACCACATTCAGAAACAGCTTGCTCCTTGGCCCACAAACCAACTAGGGATGCTGAGGACTACATAGAGGAGATGGATCGCATCAATAATTTACGCTGGCACAATGTGTTTCAAAACCATGATTGGACAGTTGGCAAATTTGATGCTTATGAGGCACTGCTAGCAATATTAAGTAAATGATGTGGTGTGCAGTAGTTTAGAAAATGAAAAGCATTTATTAAGAGAGATAATATAAGATAAGATGTGATGTATTGTATGATAACCAAGGACCCAATTATGTGCAGCCTTTCATATCAGAAGTGGGTGTGCATTCACGGAAGCCATTAATATCAAAAACCTACTGTACCCTGCATTATACTGAGAAGGGCTCTTCTAACACAGATGAGATATACAAATGCATTTTCACAGGGGTCATTAAAGCCTGTCTTGAAAAGGCATATTAGGAAGCGGCAGTGGGTCAGCAAATTATTATACTATACTACTTCTATTATTATCTGTCTAATATACATCATCATCCATTGCCACAAAGTATGAGAAGTTGCATCAGAGTGTCAACCTATGGTACAACCATTTAAAATGAATGATATGCTATATTGGCACACACTGATGGTGAAGAATAGTGGCTATCCACAATGTCTGTCACTTGTGACTTTTTCCACCTGCACATGAACAGGTTTGCATGTGAGAAACAAAAGAGTGTTTATCATTTCACTTGGCACTTAACTAAGTTTACACACACCAGTGACTGTATTAGTTTCTAATCAGTGCATGTGTGAAATGTTTATTTATTTATTTATTTATTTATTTATTTATTTATTTCAGGATTGCCATCTCCATCACCATTATACAAAACCATAAACCAAAACACTCTGATTGTGGCTGTTTTGCATCAGTCCAGTAATAGGCCCCATCCACAAAAAAACTAGCTGGCCCTTTGCCATAGTAAGTAACAAATCTGCCTGGTGGAATGGAAAGCCCTGTCTAAAAACCTCCATTTCTGTTGTTGAACTCCTTATAGAGGGTATTTAGAGCTGGGCAACTGATTGGCTCAATTTTCACTGCCATGCTACATTTATATGTCAGTGTCAAAAAGCCTGCATGCAGCTATTGATTAGTAATTGCGCTTTCAAAATTGGAGGGTAAATAGTCTTTGAAAGCATTTAAGTGCTGGAAATTATGGTAAACATCTATTTAGCTTGAACTGTGTGTTGTCTTAGAACTGACAGTTGCACATGATGTTTAGTAGCATTTACCACATAAAATGTGTGTATTTGTCCAGATCATGTGACCGTGTAAAGGGTTGCTACACTCAAAATCCACATTTAATGAGCATTTCATAAATGTCCATTCCATATAACCTCATCGTTAATCTTTCAAATCAACCACCACACACACACTAACATATCATCAATGTGAGCTTACTGAGATGTGGTAGGAAGTCATTCGGAAGAGGAGATAGTACTGGCATAGTCAGTAGCAGTTAAAAAATCCAGCTGTTTTTTTTAAAGATAAATTTTAAGATATGTGATCATGAGATGTAATTATTATGTACCATAACAATGCCACTAAGCAACCAACAAACATGATCTGGGAACCCTAACCTTCCCGTTGTTTACATGTAGTGAGTAGACCTGATGATGACTCATGGAATCTTATATTTAAAAAGCCAGCTTTAGGGACATGGAATTTATTCACATTGTTTGAAAACAATGGCTTTACCTTATTTACATAAGTGAAACCACTGACCAGGATACACATTTGATATTGAAAGGTTTTCTGCAGTTCCCATATGTGTGACACGACCAGAAGCAGATGGTGACATCTTGTCTCGCATTCATAGCATGCAATAGCAGGTGGATCAAGGGTTCAGCCAAAGACCTCCTTACTCTGCCTAGCAGAGAGAGCACCGTTCCCGGACACTTTTGGCTTCAATTCTGGCTTCGGCGCCATCCAGCTAGGGAGCGGCTCCTCACCTTGCCACACAAGTTTAATCTTCAAAATGCTGCCAGAGGATTTGAATTTCTGCACATCCATCTCGGCTGGCGATGCTGGCTTGATTAATGGGGGCCATCGATCACCGCGCCGAGCCCTTGCTCAGCCTGCGCCATCAGACAGCTTTGCTTTAGAATAATGGGTGCGTTCCATCCTGCCATGTCTGCCCCCCCAACCTACCCCCTCCCCCCCCCAATACCTCACAACCCATCGCCATGGCCAGGCTGCATCTGCAATGATTGTGCATCTTTTTGATCTATCTGTCAAGCCTTCTGTCAAAAGGACGACAGGGGATATGTGCTCACCAGGGAAGATGATGCGGCTGTTGCTGCTTTTTTCCTTTCCCTCCTTGCCTGCCCCAGGCAGACATACAAATGCACACTCACTCTCCCAAACATGCTTAGAAATACACTCAAGAATGTCCTGAAACCATAACCTGCCGTTGGCAGACACAGAGTCACTTTTGGTTTTTCACATGCTTTATGGTGTAGCACTGTTTCTGTGCAACCTCATTTACAGGTGTCCACAGCCACTTAACACACAAACATAGATAATTGGCTTTTGTGAATTTGAATTCAATTCTTAACCAGTTTCCCCACACAATTGAGTTTTAGTAAAAGTAAAAGTGTATAGTATTGTTCAGTGCTTCAGAAAAACTTATTCAGGCTTCTGTATTACCTCGCTTGCATTTACATGATCGGTCTGTCGCTAATGACAGTGGGCAACTGTTAAACACTTAGGGCTAATCAGGACTAGCAGACAGTGGTTGAGAGGAGACTGAACAGTAACAAACACAAGATGATGCCGTGGAGTGTTCTGGGCAGGATGGTGAGATTGGGGGCATGAGCAGCTGTGCCATACATTTGCAAATGCTGTCTCCAGATGTTCCTGTGAGGAGACTGGGTTGCTAGCACTGACTGATGTGTCAGGGTTTGAAGCCAGTGACTATCAATGATTTGGACAGGTTCTTCCTGGTTTTCAGCTGGCAAGCACAGTTTGTTGCATCTCTGCCATTGCCTTTTGGCTTTTCTGAAAATGTTCCAAGTTCAGTTGTGTAAGGCTTATCCATTGTAAGGCTAAAGCTTGGCCATGAGTTGGTAGACTAATAGGCCAATTTGGATGGAATCAATACAAGGAAAAGACTAACCAATCAGGTTTCTTGGCCTTGAAACAATCTTCCACAACCACAACACACCTATACCCCCCCCCCCCCCCACACACACACACACACACAGTGTCTCTCTCTTAGCCTCATAGCTAGTGCTATGGGATATCTTGTATTTCAAAATGACCAGATCTGTCTTTCTTTAGCTAGGTCAGGTGGAGTGCCTCTTAGAATCCGAATATGTTATTTTCGGAAAAGCACAGATAATGCTAAATAAACAAACATGCTGAAGGAACCCCTAAACCTGCAGCCTAGCACAGACAGACACACACTCTCCGTTGTTCCTTGTGGTCTGGCAGAACTCCATTGCAACCTGTTTCCATCCACAGTGCCAGTGATGTCTGCTGGCTCGGATTGAAATTTCAAGCAATTGGATCAGCTTTTAACCAGCTGGAGTGGAGTGGAACACTGCCATTGTTGTGACTGAATTCCATAAAATAGTGCTTCCATTGGACATCGTCACTTGTTCCAGGAAATGATCCTGCTCTACTCATTAACATTAACAGACAACAACCCTAGCAAAACCAAGGTCTGAGTTATAAGCTGTCTTAAGCCACTAGAGTTGCAGGAAATTGAGCATGCTGTTAGTAATCATGTGAAGCATAACTGATCAGACATCTGAGTTATGGCCTAAAACAAACAAAGCCACATACAGTACAATCTATCAGACCAGATACAACTATTGCACTTTGTGACTGGAGGATATTATGGAATAAGCTCATTCTGGCTGTGGTCCTCTGCTAAATATGACACAATCCAGGCCTGCCTGCCCGCCCTGTACTTCCCATCCCCAACCTGCCAGAAAGACTATTCAACAATGCACATTTCTGTTTGAATCCATATGGATATTTTGAATGTAATGCGGTCTTGGATCACTACTCAATCATTCCCACCTGAACCTATGACAAATTCGCACAGGATTGTCCCCCAAATGAACACTGTAATAAGGTGAGTGTAGATAGGACTAGTCGACACATGCACAACATATGGCACATTTATTGAGTCCTATTTTAGCTCATCATGTACACTTAGGACAACGTGTTTATCAAGTATGAGGATGTTGTGGGAAGTAAGTATATACTCTTTTGATCCTGTGAGGGAAATTTGGTCTCTGCATTTATCCCAATCTGTGAATTAGTGAAACACACTCAGCACACAGTGAACACACAGTGAGGTGAAGCACACACTAATCCCGGCGCAGTGAGCTGCCTGCAACAACAGCGGCGCTCGGGGAGCAGTGAGGGGTTAGGTGCCTTGCTCAAGGGCACTTCAGCCGTTCCTACTGGTCGGGGTTTGAACCGGTAACCCTCCGGTCACAAGTCCGAAGCCCTAACCAGTAGGCCATGGCTGCCCCCAGATGGTTGATCAGCTTTGTTCTAAAGAATGTTTGATTCAAGTTCAGCACGTGCTGTTGCGAACTATTTGTTTCTCACCAAAAGCCACGATGAAACGGTAACAAATAGGCTATAGCCTAGGCTATGTAGGCTAAAGAGTCACATTGTGGGGAGTTTATTGTTTCGTTTTGGCAAGTAGCTGTGTAATAAGCGGGATAATGTATAGAACGCCGGTCATTATTGGGAAAATAAGTCCCGACAGGGCGAACCGGACCCCGACGCACAGTGATTACTTGATATCACAGAATGTCTCAAGCTATTTCAAACTTTTAAAGTAGCCGTTCATCACTGTCAGTTATATTCTTCTGACGTGCCAGAGCTTTTGTGAGGCTCATTACTGTCAAACAAGGGAACCAAAACACCCATCCCCGCGGACACTGCCACCATCGACACACAAAAGGGAATTTCTCTTTTCTAATTGAGAAATTATTCAGAATATAGACATCACATTTCTCCCCCTTCACCCTTTTTTTCCGTTCCTCACACAACAGAAAATGCACAGGCACGTAGAATGACTTTGCAATAGAGAGCCAACTGCCATTTTGAATTGTCATTTGGTCTTGGAACTATTTTTTTATTCCCTTGTTATGTTATTGTTTTAGTTTTCTTAAATGTTGCTGTCCTATTACGACACCTGGTGGGACATGAACTGAGACACAGGACCAATGTGCTGTTACCTGTTGCTGACATTAGGCCAAATATAGTCACTGTGTTCCCCGAGCAGCACACACCTCGTCTGCCTGTCTGCATGGCTATCGAGTCTGACCCACCCAGCCCCCAACAAAAGCCTTCAACTCACTTGGGGAACCCAGATAATCAGGTGGGGAAAGGGGGAGAGGGAGTGGGGGGAAAATTGAGCAGAGGCAAGTTAAATTGTCCATGAAGAGTTCCATTCTTGAATTAAATTGAAAGAAGCAGAGGCCTCTTGATAGATTCCTTGTGAATGCCTGAAGAGTGTCTTTTGTGAATTCCTATAATGCCTAACCCGTTTCCCGACTCAATTTGACAGGTAATGTGTGTGTGTGTGTGTCTATGTGTTTGTGTCTATGTGTGTGTGTTTGAGTGTGTGTGCATGCGTGCGTGCGGGGATTAGAGAGAGTGTATGAAAACAAAAATAGTCAGAGCAATTCCTTATATAGGTCTGCCATACAGTGAGCCTTCTAAAGAGATACTCTGTGAGTGTGTGTGTGTGTGTGTGTGTTTGTGTATGTGTATGTTTGTATACTTGTGTGACCATACAGCTTTCACATCACCAACTGCTTCACTTTTGCCCTCTATTGCTTAGATGAATGCACAGCTGAATGTTGACACCAATTTCTGCCGGATGTGGTCTGGACACTATTTTTCACTATTTGTTTTTGCTCACAGCTTGAGGCATCATGATCACACACACATACACACATACACACACACACACAGAGAAAGACACACACACACAAACACACACACACACACTGAGACTACACACACAAGAGAGGAGGGCACAAAGGTTAGGAAATGAGCAAGCGAAGGAGAGAGGTTTGGTGGTGGCTGGGAAGTGTGAGGCTGTTCATCAGGCCGTGATTTGACCTCATGGCGCACCCTCCGCAGAATCTGTCGGCCCCAAATTGGGTCTATTTGTTTCAGCCGTTTATTTTTTTTCTCCTTCTCCCTTGTTTGGGGAAAGTAAACAATGCAGTATTGTAATGAGAAATGAAGAGCGAGCCAGGAAGCGGTGAAAACGCGCTAGACTCCCTCTGCTGAAGACAAGCCTGCCCACCAGAAGAAGCATAGCGCCCAATATTGCCACTGAATGCACTTCGACTTTTTTTCATTGCTTCCTGTAATTGCTTCTCTCAAGGAACTGGCTTGCACTTGTCTTATTTCTCTCTCACACACAGACACACCAAAAAAATCTGTCAAAATGCATTTACTTATATGCTCCATGGGTTTGAATGGGTTTGAATATGCTCCAAGGGTTTGAATATGCTCCATGGGTTTGCATATGGTCCAAGGGTTTGAATGGGTTTGAATATGCTCCAAGGGTTTGAATATGCTCCATGGGTTTGCATATGGTCCAAGGGTTTGAATGGGTTTGAATATGTTCCATGGGCCTTATTGGTGGATACATATGTACAGTAAGAATCCATGTTGTCTTTTTAATGTCTTTGTCATTCAAGTCTTCTTGTGATACATGTCAACAAAAGAGTTACTCGCTTTCATCAGCATTCAGAAGACACAAGCCCATTCAAGAGTTCCATTGGTGGTGGGTAGTGGAAGAGTTTTCATTATCCTTTCTCCACAACAGTCTCCCCAAAAGCATTCATCCCTAAAGCCTTCCTTGCCTTGCCTTCTGCCTGCTGTGCTCAGTTGAAGGGGATAATGCACACATGAGAGGGCCCCAGTCTCTGGCTCGCTCTTTCCAGAGAGTCACCAAAGGCCATGCCCCAGCGTGATCACTAACTCTAAAACGAGTCTTCATCCAGAGCTGTTCAGTGTGTGTGTGGGTGTGTGTGTGTGTATGGAGGATGAGGGTGGGGGTTCTGAAGTGCTGTATGAAAATGTCTGCAATTGTGTGTGTGTGTGTGTTTGTGTGTATATGGAGGATAAGGGTGGGGGTTCTGAAGTGCTGTATGGAAAATGTCTGTCTGCAGGTGTGTGTGTTTGTGTGTGACCCCTCTTGGGTGTATGTTGTTTGTAATGAGATAAGCACTCAGAGTGAGCCATTGCCTTTGTCTCTACTGTCCATAGAGAGAGAGGGGGAGATCTGACCGTCACCATATCAGTGATTCGCATGAAAGGGGTCCCACACGGCCCCACTTACAAAAGCTTTGACTCTAGAGATGTTGAATTATCTCTGACAGCAGCTGCGAAGTTCAGCCGTTTTTAATGAGCCACTATCCCATTCTCTTCCCGAAGAAAGCAAAACATCTGTGATTTATGCAACTTTATGCAGGGTGATGAGTCATTATGCTGAAGCCTTTAACCTTATGTGTCACAAAAATAATAAAACTTTTATGATTATTCTAATGCTGTCCCGCTTTTGTTTTGGTCTACTGATAGTAGAGTTACCAAAAGCTGCAATAGTGGTTGTGATTATGGATGTACCGAATCCAACATTCAGTTTCAGATTCAGCTGGTATTGTACAACAAGGACAGTCAGAAATAAATTATTTATTAACCTACTCTGTTTTTTGTGATGTTTGAATTCATGCATGCATCACAGAAATTACTATATGGTTTTGGCCAAATTAGGCCGGCGTTCTTGAAGTTGCATGGCTGGTTTTCTCGGAAGCGACTCGCTACGTCTATGCTGTATACTGTAGCTATGCTAGGTGAACGATTCACCTATTACAAGTTTGTTTACTATCAAATTGGCTTCGTAAAGGTGAAAATCTTGCATAGTGTACCTTTAAATAATGGATTCGGTATTCAGCAGAACCTTACTAATTATGATTTGGTGCATCCCTAGTTGTGATTCCCTATCAGTGTTGTGTGTAACGGGTTACAAAGTAACGAGTTACAGTAACGTAACTACTTTTTCGCGTAGTGTAATGCGCTACTACTGAACATTTGGTAACGTAACGTAGTTCCTTTTTCATATCGGTGCAACGTTACTTTTCCCAGGCAGGGACAGATTTGACAGCGACGCTGCTTTCTCAGCTGCGCGCTTGCACAATAGGCACGAGCTCCACACGGCAGCCTACGTGACAGAGGCTGGTAGCATGAAGTACAATCATAGCTCCACGGTATGTGACAGAGGCTGGTGGCAATGAAGAGCAATCATAGCAAGCGAGACGCAGCCAACGCTAACTTTTGAGGGATGGAGGTATTCACATTACTTCAAACTCGTTGAAACTAAGGGAGGAATGTGAGTGTTAGTTGTAGCCTACACTGTGCCCTGATTTTGTCCACTGCCGTTAACTCAACAGCCAGCCTATTGATACGATTTGCACTAGCTTTGCACCAAATTTCGGAGGAGCGCCTGTTTAATGAAAGAGCATAAGGCTATAAAATAAGCCCTCACATATTTTGTGTTCACCTATATGACAAAGATGTATTGAGGCTATGTTGTTTGATATTGTTTCATAGGGCTTTAGTGGTGATGTTTAGTGGTGATGTTTTCTTGTCAAGTGCTCTGTTTGTGGCATTTTTTATAATAAAGACCACAAAAGAAATACCTGTTATGTCCTCCATAGTAGAACTTTATGTAGGCCTACACATTTAGGAACAGATATTGGGTTCTGCCCAAAGTTGAGCAACATAAAAGTAACGAGTAACGTAAAAAGTTACTTTCCATAGAGGGTAACTAAGTAAAGTAACGGGTTACTTTTTTGAGAAGTAATAGTAGTAACGAGCAAACACTACTTTTTAAAAGTAACTTCCCCAACACTGTTCCCCATTATTACTCTTTTTTGAATGGGTGCCAGCAGCGGCTATGGTAACGTCAGTTTGTGATGTTCTGTTGTTTATCTGGGGAAAGGGAGATCTCTAGTGGTGACTCCTAACGTAACGTAATGTTTATTTTGTACTATCAGTCTTGCCATAATTCAGTGGTGCCGAAGTAAATGGTCACATATTTGTCTCTCGACCTAAGTTGGCCAGAAAAACTTTTTCCTGTACTGTAAGTAGGAGCTCATACAGTTATCTTGGCATTGAGTACTACAAATACTAGTAATGAAATCCTTTGTTAATGAATTTAAGTTTGTTCGAAATGTGTATTTTGATCGTATGCTAACCGCTAGCATCGTAATGGAATTTCCCATGGAAGTTACCCTTAAGCTAGCACATTTGTTTCTGTTTGTTTTAACAGACAATATTTCAATATTGTTCTTGAACAATGTCTGCAACTGAATGAAATATGATGTATTCTTGTATCTTTGTAGTTTTACAGTGCTTCCTGAGTAAAGTTTGGAAAGGATACACAAGCTTTCTTCTTTGTTAGCTATCTGCCAAGCTAATGTAGGTTAGCAGGCTAGACCACGCCACACACACAGAGAAGCAGGGGCAGAACACAGTTACAGTAGATCTAATTAATTGTCAAAACTGACGAAAAGAGTTGTCATCATGTAGGACTTGCTGCCATCGATGTATACATGTCAGCTCATTTCACCACAACAGCATGAAAAACTGCTTTGAAAGGCATCTGGCGCACAACACATCTGGAGTGAATGTGTGGCACTCAGAATCAGGAGAGAAAAAAAATATATAAACTCAAACATGCAATAAATTAAGTAAAAACTTTACTAATTAAAACATTTGCTACTGTAACTTGGTCAACAAAACTCTTTTGACTAAAGGCCTGAAAAGTAATCAGCACTTTGTATATCTTTAGGTAGTCAGATTAGGCACATTTCCCATTTGTGTTTGATGTGTCTCCATCCTTCATTCTGCTGAGATAAACTGTCCTAGCTGGATGTTAGCATGCTGAGAAAGCTGAAGATTGCTGACTGCACGGTGCTATATCATCAAGGCTAGGGTTCAAATCACGGTCAGGGCACATGCCATTCAGTTAACACCTAATGTTTCTCCAACTTCAGACATTGAAGGCAGGGTAAGAACCCGAACAAGGTAATGGTGACAACTTGAGTAATGCCCTGTTCCCATACGTCATTATCACACACAGAGGCCAAAGGCATTATGATCAATGCACTTATGAACTGTCATAGAGCAGTTATAGAAATGTAAACTGAGACCTTTTAAAATGCAGAACGTGGGACATAAATAGCTTTTACATGACCTTGTGCTTCAATACACAATGCGCCATGTGTTGTGTAGGCTTGCGTAGCTGTTCCACTTGACTCAGACAGGTGTGTCGTTGCCCCTCGGTCAACATAACAATTGTTTAACCTGCTAACCCAGCGCCCTGAAAGTTACGACACACTTTGCATAATTCTCTAGTGCTTTGCTGAACATGCCATTAATCAGGCACGAGCCCGTAAACACATACAGGGAGGATGAAGGTGTTCATGCATGAAGAACACATGTTGCAGATGGGAGTGAGGAAATTTGTTAACTTTTGTTATTCAGTGTCCCCATTCTATTATCTATTCACCTCCTCAGTTCACTGAACATTGAGATTGACAATGATAAAGGTGACCCGTCTGAATGGACTGAAACTATATAGCATGTTTGACACAGTCATGCTTCTCACATCGCATTTTAAAGGGGCAAGAAATATATACCTACAACTAAAATTATGCTGCCTGCTGTTACTTGCAACAAGCAGGAAGGAGCTACCTAATATTTTATTCATTGCATCATATCAAGGACATTGTTTAATGTGTAAAGTTATTTTATATACCTATCTGGAAAAAAACTGTTAGAAAAAAAAGTGTTAAAAGATGTTTCTTCAAAGGTCCCCTGTCATCGGAGCACCTATAGTGTTTATTTACAGTGCTTAAGTCAGTTCATCTGATCCTGCTTCGCATTGCAGCTATCTACTTTATGATGCTGAAAAAGTCAAGCTGTGCTCTTTGTGTTTCATCCTAGCATGCATCAATGATGCCAAGAGGATATACTCCACTTCTGTATCACTTTCAAAAGTTTGCATTAAATGCTTCAAAAAGTGGAACACTCCCAAACAGATGCAGCAGGGAACAGATGTGGCTTTCGTCTATTGAGTTTGTGTGAACCTGGAGAGTGCATCATGCTGTTTAAGTGACCTACTTTTCGTGCCATGAAAAATAATATATGAAATGCCAGTTATGTTTTTTTTTTCCCTCATGGATTTACATATCCACCACAAACCATCACCTCTCCCATCCCAATCCCCCTTCTAAGCCATATGGTCCTAGAGGCCCTTCCTACATCCGGCCTCACGCTCGTGGACCTGTTGAAATCCCCCAGCTCTACATGGCATCCCGAGCATATGTTTATGATGGTCTCAAACGACTGGCCGTAATATGATGCAGACAGGCCGGCGCAGCCCGGGAGGACCAGAGAGAGAGAGCCCACTGATCTCCTGCTTATCCATAGATTAAAGTACCTGTTCCCCATTGTGCCGCCTGCGTTGGAGCATGGTGGAGGATCTGGTGGATGATCTGTGGAAACCGAGCAAAAGAATTAACAGGTATTCCCATGAATACAGAGCATGGATTCTTCATATCACATTCTCCACTGCTATAAGCCTCAGGCGGTACTCACCTGACAAACTTCAGCTCCTACCTCCTCCCCTCCCACGGCTGTCAATCTCTTGTCAGCTCTTGTTGGCAAGGTGATTCACTGCTTTATTTGTTTATTTCTTTGAAGACTTGAACATGAAACTGCTCTGTATTTTTTCGTCTGCAAGAGGGAGCAAACTAAGTGGGGATTGACCTAATTTGCAGTGAAACAGACGAAAGGCTCATTGCAACATACTGGGCAGGATGTCAGATAAGAACCAGTCTGTAGGTGCAACTGTGTGATAAGCCTCTAGTGTACAGCATGGTCATGTTTCAGGAAGTAGGGGGGATTTGGGGTAGTTATTAGGGAAAGTTATGACACATCACATTCACAACACAAATAATTAATTCCTTAGAAACCTTTTGCCTACATCCAATATTTTTCCCCTAAGAAACATTTTGTAAAAAAAAACAAAAAACAACAACAAAAAAGAGTGAATGTAATTGGCTTCACTGACAAATAATTGTATGCTCACTTCTGCATGAGAGGCGTTCCTGTAGCTCTCCTCAGATTTGGGAGCACCCAGTCCATCCACCATGCCAGCTAATTAGCATGAGAGGGTAAAAATAGCTGTGCCCTGGTCTGTACTCAGCCTTTTCCTACAGTACGGGGGAATGGTACCCTCCAACCCCCTCAACATTCCCTTCAACACAGACACATTAGTCTGTGTCAATGCGGCAGGGATGACTGTAGTAGTTAGCCAAGACTTGTCAGTCAACAACAAACAGTCATTTAAAACTTAAAGAGATTTAACAGACAGAATGGGTGTAACTAGTCCTACTGCATCATATAACCCTGATAGTTGGTGTAGAACACCAGTTCTAGAGGCTGTTTTGACATTTTAATCAAAGAAACTAATAAAATCTTAACATGAGCAGTAGGTGCATGCAAGACTATTTTCAGTTGAGGTACTCCCATGGGCTAGGGAGTTGTAGCTGATTTAAAATTACACTTGTGAAGTGCAATATCTTTTTTTGATGAAAGTGCAACATATTTTGAAACTGTGCGAAAGTTGTATGTATGATGTCTTGGCATCTCAAAGTGACATACGGAAAGGACACCATATTTAGGTAATACAAAACTTCCTTGTTAAAGGTGCTCTAAGCGATGGCGCACATTTTTTAGGCTAAAACATTTTATGTCACTTACTGCAAACATCCCCTAACCAGGGCTTAATTTGAGCCAGAACACGCCGGAACATGTTCCGGCACCTCCGACGTTGGATCCGGAACCTTTTTTATTGGATCCGTCAACTCTTACGTCAATATAAAAAATAAATAAATAAATTACTGTTTGTGTAGTGTTCAATGTTTATCTTTCTTATTAGTCTTTAGAAATAGGGAAGACCAAACAGGATACAACAAGCTAATCGAGTATTTGAAAGTGCTTTATCCACAATATTGGCCACAGGAGGGTGACGCGCTGTTCGGGGAGAGAGAAGTTGAGACACTCTGCCAGCAGTTTTGCATCGATAGCCCGCGGAATGTCATCAGGGCTTTCAGGGAATACCACCTCTACCATCTCCTCCTCATTTGCCTTGTCGGCCCGCCACTTGCCCGGTTCAACCCCTTTCGTGAGGTCATGGATTTCTATAGGACATAGGTGTAGAGAAAGAAGCAGGGTAGTGGAGGCCGGGGGTCTGGATGCTGTATGGGCCATTTTGGACAAGTAGGCCTAAGCTACGGTAGGAAGAAATCGCGCTTCCACGCTGTATCTAGTTGATCATTGATTACTGGGTGTGGGTGGTCATCATTGCAATATTTAGCATACTTTAGCGCCGAGTCTATTAGCCCCTTGTTGGACTGTTTTGTTGGTTCCCCTGTATCTCCTGTTTTCCCGGTCTGTGTGTGCGCGTGAGTGTTTGTGTCTCCCGCTCCCTCTCTGTGTCATATTATGTGTCAGTTCCGATGTGTTTTGATTGGGGGGAGGTGTCCGGGGGGGAATAGGGGTTCAGATAGGTATTCAGATGTGTCAATCAGAAATTACTAATCATTCCACGCTGTATCTAGTTGATTATTGATTACTGGGTGGTCATCATTGCAATTTTTTTTTTTACATTTTACACCATGCAGTGCAGTGTGTTGCAAGTTCTGAAGTTAATAAACATTGCCCTGGTGTACACACCGCGTTGTTTAGTTTTTTTTTTAGTCAGAGCTATGTACGCAGGTTTTTTTGTTTGGTCCGTAACCTCAAATCCCCGTTTTGAGTCGCCGGATCCACCCCGCCTTTGCGCTCTGGCACCTCCCACTTTATAAATTAAGCACTGCCCCTAACCAACCACTGAATACACTGTAAAACAACGCAATCTCTGTGGACAGCCCAGGCTCCAAAAACGGCAACAAAAACAACCTGGGCAAACCTAGCCCATGAAAACATAACAAACTGTTCCAGCAAATCACAGACGAGATGCAAGTTTAGGGGAGTTTCAATTGCCATGAGCAGCGCAGGAGGGAGGGGGAGGAAGTAGCGAGCTAGCTCTCTTTTGTTTGAAAGTCAACAGAAGTGACGTTACCCAGCATCGCTTAGAGCACCTTTAAATTGAAGAAATGAAATTATTTTGGAATTCTGCAAAAAGACCTTAAAGGCCCAAGGCTGTGTTCTCAAGTCTGAACACTGCCTAAATCACATGTGGATGTTAAAACACATATATTTTAATATTACCCATTTTGTGAGGACAACTCACAGATGTCAATGCAATGAAGCAAGAGGTCACAAGTTATATTTCTCTGTTCTCGACTGACTCTGAGTTTTGTGAAAGAAATTTTATTTATTCATGCATTTTTCATATTGCAACCATCAGAAGTTTATGTCTTTCATGGGCTAATAAGATGGCATTCATGAAACAAACTAAATCCAAAATAAATAGCAGCATCATGCCATTTATTTACTGGAAGAAGCAAGCCTGTAAGTAATCAAATATTCAATGGAAATGGGCATACAGGTTAATGAAATGAACTGAAGTCACTGAGCTTCGCCCTGTACAAGTGTGCTGGTAATATTTGCATCCTCTTGACATCCCACAACCGCTGCCACATACACACATGCACACTTGCAAGCACTTTGGCCCAATTAAGCAGCACTATCTGCAAGCATTTAAAGTCCTTACTGCACACAAAGGCATGGCTGCTCCCTGCTGTTCCCAGTGCCAGTGCCATCTATCCTCCCAAAAAAAAAGCCGACACATTTCCTCTTCGTCTTCGATGTGCCATTCCCCCCCATCTGTCAGCCATTTATATCCCACATCACACGTGTCGCCGTTCTGCTACAGTTCACACAGCGCCATCATACTCCGGCCCACAGTAATTCATTTTGTCACATGGCTCCAAATTGCCAGCAACGTCTCAGTGCCAGTGTGTGGCAGATCCCGCGGCCCAACCATCCATCCAACCCAGCTGTTTTTGGCTTCTTATTTCTTACCCCTCTCAGCAGTGACATTTACTATTTTCACTTTAGTCACGCATCTTTCTCTTTCTCTTATTTTTCAGTCGTTCGGATATTTCAGTACTGTTTTGAATGATGTAAATTGTCTATCTAAATTGATAGGCATAGCAGAGGGGAGGTGACTGGGACATTGGGGTCTCGAGGAGCTCGGATTTGAATGTGTCAACAGTCATGCCAGGTAGTTTGAGGCTGGCGTGTTCATTCTGCTGCGTTTCATGGCTCTCGTAAAAATAGACACGTTGCAAAGGGCCTTGAATTCGCTGCAAAACTCAGCTAACAATAGCCTCTAACCCAACACTCTATATTTGTGAGTGCTTGTGCTATAAAACGTCTCACAAAGTCCATTACTTCCGTCCAATCCATCCTCACCACAAAGGAATGGTTGGACGACATCCATCTCCCAGCTTTCACCCAGTTTATTCTCATTTTCTGCTTCTTTCCAGAGTTTTATATTATCATTTCCAGCTCCAGTTAAACAAAACATATCACCTATCACCTTGAATGTGCCAATTTGATCCTGTACTTTTATGTTATTGGTGGCAAACATGTGAGACTCTTGTGTCTTCTGCTTTGTATTTTGTAATGTTATGTTTGTGTGCGTATCACATTTCAGAATACTGAGGGAGATGAAAAATTGTGTTAAATGTCAATCCGTGTTTGTGTTAACTATGATCATATTCAAAATTAGCATGGCAAACAGTCAACTGTTTGTAGGCTATACAGTTACTGTAATTAAGAGGTAACTTATATAAGGTTCATTGCAGCATTTTTCAGGCGTTGCAACTTGACATATCATACAGTAGGAGCCTTATTGCTTACATTCCCAGCACGTTGCACATATTTGTTTAGGTTTAAGAAGCAAATCATTGCTATCTGAAATGTAAGGTTGCCTTATAAATCAGCGCATGTCAATCTAAAGAAGCCTAAACAGTGTGATATACTGTACAGCAGCCACAGCAGACGTGTGTATTATTATTTTCACTTTGACATTGATTTATGGTAAATCTGTTTTCCCTCCACCTTTACTGTATGGCTTCTACAGCACTAAAGTTCATGTGAGATGAGCGTACCTTGCTGTTCCGTTATCGCCCCAGTGTAGGGGGCAGGACATGCTCTGAGTGCCTCATCTGCGGTGTTGCTTATAAACGTCAGTGATTCTACTTGATGGCTGAGGTCAAGAGGTCTTCTACGTTCAACTTTACAGGCTAACCGTTAGCTTATAAAAGCAATCTGCCAACTTGCATCTCCTTCTCAGAAAACCAAGGTCCTCTTAGTAAAGCCACTTCTCCACATACATATACAATATTTACATTTATATTTATTAATATATCCAAGGCGATCTACTGCAATAGAATAACATTTAAGATACAGAGCTATAGCTACAGCAATAGCATAACATTAAGACCATAACTAGGAATTACCACTGCATATAGCACTAGAGGATAGGAGTGCCTATATTTGAAGTACTAGTCAAAGTATGGAGAAGAAGTGGTAGGAGAGGAGGGAAGGTCTGCTCTCATATTTGCCTGAGGTACATACTGTAAATGGACGCAGCACCATTTAATCTTTTCCATTCTACCGGCTTATCGATTCCAACAGGTGTTTGCACTTGTTTGAGGCAGCATTGGGGCTTGTGAGTCTGTTGTTTTGTGTGAGTCTGGGGTATGTGGCCCTGCGTGCGTCAATAGGAGAACGCAGACTGCAATCACCACATAGAGAACACATAGAGACCGCTTCCCATCCCTGTCGTAATTGCCTCTATCAGGTTGTTTTTGCTGGTTCAGAGCAAACTGTCGCGAAAGAGCAAACACCATCCTTAACAAATCACTCTGCAAAAAGCTGGGTTGATATAAGAAGCCTTTTTTTTCCAAGGGCTGTGTGTGTGAGGAGTGAAGTGTGTATGGCTGAAAATTCTGAATCACCGAATTAAAGTCACTGTAGAAACAGTAAGGAGTTTGATTTGTCGACAGTGACGCAAGCATTTAGGTCACACCAAATGGCGTGACTTCTGAGAAGCGATAAAATGGAAATGAATGCAAAGTGAAGAACACAGTAAGTTTCACACCTGTGCCTTATTTATGCCCATCATTTACTGAGTCACCATATGATCAGAAGAGCCATGAATATTTGATACAAGTGTCTGCAATACAATCTAGGCTGGAGGACTAAACCGTCTTTGAACTTCAGTCAATAATTTATCAGTCTTTTATTGAACACAGGGGGTTTTGACAAGAGGAGGGTTTCAGTCCACCATTGAATGATTATACAAAGGCATTAGGAATGAACTCATAGAATCAAATATTCATCAGGCAGAGAGCGATGAAGTGGTTGTGTTTGTGACTGCAGATTGCCTTTAAAAGATTGCCCAATTCATTTTATAGCATAGCAGAGATTTGTGGTTCCTTTTCATATCTGTGGTCCCATTAAACAGTAATGACTCCCGATAAAATATATCTGAATTTATTTATTAATGAAGTGCGGAATGCTGAATGTATACTTCGACATGAAGACATGTCAAGCTGTCAATAGTATGTCAGAAATGGTTTGTGAATTATATCTACTGGTCTGTAAATGATTTGACCCATTTTTTATGACTACAACATGATAAATGAAAAAGAAAATATTGTGATATTTTCATCTGCTCACACTGTGTTGTTAGATGTTTGCATTCCCTACAGTATGTGTTGACTAAAATGTAAATAGTGGCTGTTTTAAAAGCAACTTGAGCATTCAAATATTTTTAAATGTAGGTATAAGATTTTCTTGAGAATGAGATGGGATCATTTATCTCGTCATCCTTTGCCTCTAAATGTTTAAGCTTTGCAGTACTTACTTGACTGTGATGATACTAGATCTAAATCACTCGTCATAACTTTCTCAATCACACCGATAAATCCATAAATGGTGCAGTTTCCAAACATTTGCCCTAGATCCTTATTAGCCCATTTAGTGAAAGTAGGCAGTCTGCAGCGCTCAGACCATACGATCCAACAGTCACGATGACTCACATTCTCAGAGGAATTATGGGATTTTCCGGATGGGGATGCATGGGCGACAAGCATGTGTGTGTGTGTGTGTTTGTGTGTGTGTGTGTGTGTGTGTGTGTGTGTGTGTGTGTGTGAACATAATTTTGAGAGGAAATGGACAAACGAATGAATGTACGCTGGAGCTGTCGAGCAATGCTGCCTGTTCTTACAGGAGAACTACTCCCTGAGAAACCTCTCATAGAAACCTCTCACAGCTCAGCTCCATTGAGTAGCTCTCAACATGTGCAGTCTGTCAGGAAACAAAAGAGCTCTTAGACATCAGGAACTCATTCCAGTCACCTGATGGAATATGTGTTTAGCCTTTTTTTTTCGTCTTTTCATCTGATCTCTGATGCCATCCAGAGCACAGAAGACTGACATGATATCCTTGCACTCAGGCTTGGAATTTCACCATTTTAGGGGCAAGGCCACTTGGCCTTCAGTCGGGCATATTTGGTGAGGGGCACAAAGGCCACATGTCAGGGCACCAAGGCCAAAGTTAACTATACAGTAGTAGGCTATAAAAATGTACAAAAACATGAAACATGACATACTACACAGAACTGTAAATCATCTGATCATCTAATATTTACAGATATTTAGGCTATATTTAACATTTATTTTATAATTGGCCTGTTATGAAATCATGTGTATTGAACAATTTAAGCACAGCTCAGCTTTAAGAAACTCAAATAGCCTAGATGCATGCTTAGCATTTTGTGATCATTAAGGCTACTTTCACAAACTCTTAGTCAGCTGCATATCCTCTGATTTTAATATTTACCGATATCTAGGTGATATTTGTAACATTTATTTTGTATTTGGCCTGTTATGAAATCATGTAGAACAATTTAAACACATTGTGAAACTTAAAGCCCAAATTTGGAGACATGCATGTCAAAATTTGCCGCAAATTCAAAATTCTAACTGTACAGGGGACTGCTTTACACCTTTGTGTTCGGTAAGCAAGGTCTGCTGTTTATTCTGATATATGGTTTGTCATGTGTTGAACGAAGGGTTTGTGAAGTATTCCACCGAGATGAATGGGCAGGGAGATGGGCGCAGAACCTTATGTAGAATTTATGATTACATTTAATTATATTATTTACTTTTCTTGCAAACCGTTCACCACAGCAATTAGCAAATTCAGGTGCAGATTGTACGCCAGGTGAGGTCTTTTTTCCCGACGTCCAGTATTGACATCCACAGGACCTCTGTATAACGTCCAAAATAGGTTACATAGTCCTATTGACGTCCAAGTGGGGTCATGGTTAGACGTCAAAATAGCAGACCTAGTTTGCACGTCCTGCAGTCTTCCAGAATTGATCTTGGATCGACAGAAGCAGTAAAGACATGATCTGCATGTTCATCAGACGTCTAATGTTTAGTGGGTTCGTGCCATGATTAGCATTTGTGATCTTTACACCTTTGCCCACTGAAGAACGCATGTGAGATTTTTGGGTGTGAGGAAATGTGAACAAGTATCGTTTGATGATGATTTGTTTCATCAGGGGATCTTGATTGCACAGGACTTGCATTTGCACGTTGTACAGCACATTATAAGTTGTTATTATGACCGTCGCGAAGGTTTAGGCAGATTTTTCTTCTTTTTTCCTTTTTTTTTTCGCATGGCCAATTTTCTGTCAAGGATTCCCGGGACACTGAAAGACCGGGGTGCACGAAACTTGGTGGGCATGTAGCCCCACAAGGATAGCATGGAACCATTGTTTTTCATTTTGATCTGTAGCAGAGAAAAGAGGGTAGGGCGGACACAGTTTTCTGTGAATATCTCGAGAACCGTAGGGTTTAAGAGGACCACCTTTTTTTTGTATGTTGATCTTAAGAGGCCATGTCAACTTATTCCATAACCAATCATTTCATGTATAGCACCACCTAGTTAAAAAATAAAAAGGGGTGTTGTAATCGCAGGTATCTGTGACCTAACATGGTCAAAATTGCACGAAATTGGAAGTGTAGGATCATTATGACACCCTCTGAATGCACGCTAAGTTTCATGGAATTCCGTTCATGGGGGGCCATACAATAATTTAATTTATGTTACTGTACACCAAACTGCCTGTAGGTGGCCGGACACAGTTTTCTGTGAATATCTCGAGAGCCTTAGGGCCTAAGAGGACCACCTTTTTTTTGAATGTTGGTCTTAAGGGGCCATGTCAAAACATCCCATTACCACTCAATTCATGTATAGCGCCACCTAGTTAAAAATTAAAAAAGCAAAAAATGAGGTGTTGTAATCACAATATCTCTGGCTGACATGGTCAAAACTGCACGAAATTGAAAGTGTAGTATCATTATGACACCCTATAAATGCATGCCAAGTTTCATGGACTTTCATTCATGGGGGGCCATACAATAAAATAATTTATGTGTACATTTAGTGACCGTACACCAACAGAGTTTTCTGTGAATATCTTGAGAACCGTAGGGCCTAGGATGACCAATTTTTTACGTATGTTTGCCTCCAGGGGTCATGTTAACCCATTCCATATGCACATATGTGCATAAACAGATATTCACACACAAACATACATTCACAGTAATCATACGTATGATACTGTGGTGAGAATTACAAATGACGTGGAAGCAAAACCGGACTGAGATGTGTTATGAAAGGGAAACGTTCCCAGGTTTATTACAAGCCGGCTCGGAGGAGAAACATGAAACAAGTTGCCTCAAGTCACCTCCCGAACCTTGTCCATCACAGCCTTATATCTGTTAGTAGGTTCTTTGTCTACACCAGTGGAAAAGTTCAGACATGCCCCGGACATATACGTGCTTAATTGGCGCCGACCACCTATGGTGAAGTCTGCCATAAGACAAAAGCTGGGTCGTTGTACATGACAAAAGACTTGATTTGCTACTTGCTGCATTCTTTTACTGTCTAGATCAGATTCCAAAAATAATTCAGTGGAAATGCATGGATTCCAGTTTCTTCCAGTAGCAGCAACTGGAATCCATGCATTTCCACGGAATTATTTTTGGAATCTGATCCCTTATCATACCTGTTCATTCTTACTCGTCACTCGACTTATCGTGACTAAATTCAAGATGGCTGCAAACGCTAAACTTTGTGAAGATACTGTCTGTATAAATCGTCTTGTAAGTAAACTACCAGTGCTTTTTTAAAGTTCTCAATGTCTCGTTTTAAATGTCAGGGCCCTCGGAAGTCTACCAATGAAGTGTGGAGATACATTGAGCCTCGTAAATGGTGTAAAACAGTGATTTATTTGCATGGCTAGCCCGATGCCGAAGCACCACCATTGAAAAAGCTGTTGGTAGCATCGGCTAACTAGCGCCAGATTTTGGAGTGCAGGGGACAAGCCAAGATGGGCTATGAGACATACGTTCACACTCGGTATCATATATGTCAGTAGGTCAATATCACACCGGAATTCTCCTATAAATTGAGGTCCTGACTCACCACGGTTGTTAAAGATCCCATGGCACTTATCGCAAATAAGTCAAGTCAAGTCAAGTCGGCTTTTATTGTCAATTTCTTTACATGCACTGGTCATACAAAGAATTGAAATTTCGTTTCTTACTTTCCCATGCAGACATAGACATGCTTTAAATACAGACATAGACATACTATGGACATAGCCATAGACAATAAACATTAAATTAAAGTGCAAGACTGAAATATAGAACATGTATGTATCAAAATAGAAATATAGGACATATATATATATATAAAAGAAAATAGAGGTAGTTGTGTTGTATATTTCTATAGTCTTAACAGTTACATGAAGTTTAAACTTGTGCTTGTGTGACCTGTATATTTACATTGATATGCAGTATGTAGTAATTCAAGTATATCAGGCTTGATGTGAAGCAGCAACACGTTTGTTTGTGTATGTAGGTGAGTTTGTATGGGTGCATGTGTGTGTGTGTATGTGTGATTATGTGTTTGTGTGAGTGTGCGTGTTTGTGCGTGTCGTGTGGTAGTAGGTGGTTCCCTGATTTGACACACACACACAAAGACACGTAAACACACACACACACTACACATGCACACACACGACACGCACAAACACGCACACTCACACAAACACATAATCACACATACACACACACACATGCACCCATACAAACTCACCTACATACACAAACATAAGCACACACACACACACACGCACATACACAAACACACACCAAAAAAAAACACACACAAAACACTATACACAAAAACAACCACACACTCAATTACAAACACACAAAAAAGGAACAAAGTAGGAAATGAACACAATTTGACAAGCATGACTTATTTTTGTGGAAAAAATGTGCTGGAATGGGCGGCAGTCATATTTTGTACCGCTCTACGGTACATTTAGTTTTAGTAAATGGTAGATTCACGCTTTCCTGGGAATACTGACAACCAAGGTTAGCAGATACCAATTTGGTGTGAATGTTGATTATGTACTTTCTTTGAATGCATGAATGTTAAATGACTACAGTACAGTAGGGTCTTTGGTTAGTTACGATTTTCCAAGGACAAAAACATTTAGCTTTCAGGTTGAAATGGGAGGGGGCACATTCTGCTGTCTTCAAACTCAATTAGTTGGTAAAAGAATTGTTGTATAAAAGCAATACAACATGTGTGTTTGTGGCATTGGCACATTATATACAGTATCCTCATGGTAAGGATTGGCTGTTACACAAGGCTGAGCCAGGATACCCTTCGCCAACCATAGTGGCTAAGCATGCAGTAGCCACACAAGTTGTTGGTTCAAGTCCTGGCTGCTACCATTGTGCCCTGGAGCAAGGGCCAGAGTTGGTCTTGGGAGGCTGGCCCTTGTAATAATTGCCATATGTAAATCCCTTTGGTAAAAGCTTTAGCCAAGTATAAGGAAATAGGGTGACAGACAGACAGAGGTAGGTGGTACTTGAGGCTCACAGTCTTCAAGCATCAAATTGCTCTGCAATACAAGGACAAAAGAAAAAGCCTTGAAAAATCTCATTAAGTCCCCCTGGCCAGGTGAAGAGGTCTGGGCAAAGAGTGTCTGTGGATGTATTTAAAGAAAAACACTTCTTAAAAGCCAGTACTGTGTCTGCTGCAAAATCATTTCCCCTTCCATTCTCCCTTGGTCTTCATACGTAGTATAATAAACATTGTGTGTGTGTGTGTGTGTGTGTGTGTGTGCGTGTGCATGTGTGTGTGTGTGTGCAATTGTGTGTTTGTTGGGACAGGGACCATTTCTGTTCTGTGCTATGATGTGAAGTGAGCTGAAGGTAGTTGACAAATGGCCCTTGATGGAGACAGTGACTTGCAGACTCTTCCCAGCCAGGGTCCAGAGGAGTCTAAACATTGGCCCATTAGGCTGAACCTCTCCACACACACACAACACACACACACACACACCCATTACAGCTAGCACTTTGGCCAGAATAGATATACAGTATACAGCTAAATAAATAAATAAAGGATGCCACTTTCTCTCACACACACATCTATCCAACACCAGCCATGAAGAGCTCTCTGGGACAATAAACAGCTGACACTTTGAACACTTTCATACTTTCTGTGTCTGACAAGAGCAAATAACATGTTCCATTAGTGTACTGCAAGGGGGGAACGTGTGTATCTGTTTGTCAGACCACATTGTGTGTGTGTGTGTGTTTGTGTTTGTGTGTGTGAATACATGAGTGTGTATGTGGGTGTGTGTATGTGTCCACTCTGCCCTAGGGTTACCATAATTGGCAGTCTGTTTTCAGCTCCAGTTCTTTGCTCTCTGATTCCTCACGGCACAATACATTTGCTCGGGCTATCTTGCGTTTTTGAACGCATGCCACTTAAACGGCCCCGAGGTAGACTCCAAATTAAATGTGACATGTCCTGCCGTTTGCACACAGCTACCACATTCGGGAGCATGCTCTGAATGCCCCAAACCGCCCGACGCTTGCCGCACGCGGAGGACCAACATGGCTACCGAGACTGATAAACAGGAGACGAGACTCTTCGCTAATCTAATACACAGCGTGAGCTCGGCTTACTGTTTCAAGTCTATTTCATTATGATATGAAGCAGAGAGTGAGGTGTCTACAGCGTGCACTCATCAGCAGGACAGTCCAGTGTCGTTGTGAATGCTAAGATGTTCAATCCTCATAGAATCAGATGGATCCAGAGATCCAAAGAAAATCATTGGACAGAGTGCCATTCACGTGGCAACGATAATGCAACAGCAGCCTGGCATGCTGTATGTGTTATTGTGTAAATTATGCATTTGTGTGATCATATACTGTGCATGTGATCTGATTATGAATTTTAGACACTCCAGTCATGTGTACTGGCACACCACTCAATCAAAAACAAATCAGTTACATTGTAGTTTGGATTGGAAGCATTCAAACTCTTTAACTCAGTGATGATTGATAATTAAATACACTCATAATATGCATGGATATGAAAGTGGGCCACACTAAGTACAACCATATAACACAGCCATGTCAGCACACTGCACGCGGCTGAAGTGCCCTTGAGCAAGGCACCTAACCCCTCACTGCTCCCCGAGCGCCGCCGTTGTAGCAGGCAGCTCTGCGCCGGGATTAGTGTGTGCTTCACCTCACTGTGTGTTCACTGTGTGCTTGTTTGTGTTTCACTAATTCACCGATTGGGTTAAATGCAGAGACCAAATTTCCCTCGCGGGATCAAAAAAGTATATATACTTATACTTACTTAATTGATCATGTGACATCAGGATAATTGTCATTCTTTCTGTTGCCAGTTGGTGGCGCTATGCCAAACATGCATTATGGGCATGTGAATATTATCATTAACATGGTCTTTAATGACCTGTGAAATTTAAAACATTTCAAGCCATGCATGGTGAATTATGACACATTTATTGTTTGTGTGGAACGGTATTAAAATTAACAATTTCGCCATTTTGTCAAATTACAACATATCAAAAAAAGGCTTCACAATTTAGAATCAGGAACATCTCGGCGTCATGTATACCAACTTTGACATGAATCGGATCAACCGTCTAGGAGGAGTACGTTAAAATTGATCATGTCCACAACGCACAAATTCTCAATTACCTCACTTCCTGTGGGCGTGGCTAATGGCATGTTAATACAAAAGTTGTTTGTTTTTGGGAGTTACATACACCCCCCAAATTTGGTGTGTGTATCTAAAACTATATGCCAACCACAAGTCACAGTCACCTAAGGGGGCGCTAGCGAGTCCCTGGGCCACGCCCGGGGTCAAGCTATTGTACCTAACTGCGATGCGTGACACCTGACGTGTGTGCCAAATTTCAAGAGTTTGCGACCATGTTAACCACCTCAAAAACAGGAAAGCAAAAAAGTGGAATAACAATAATAATAATAATAATAATAATAATAATAATCCTTACAAAAACAATAGGGCCTTGCGCCCTTTGGTGCTCGGGCCCTAAATAGCTCTTTGGTGAAATTTTGAATTGTCTTTCATGAATATTTGACGTTACCATAATGACTGATTACCTAAAGCTTCAGTTCACTTCTACTGCTAACTGTGGCTATATTTGATTTTGAAATGTAATCTCTGAAAATATTCTGTTCTATTTGCAATATGCATTGATGTATCATATGAAGAGTTTGGTTCCAAAACATTATATCCACCATTTTAATGAATGTTCAAATATTTTTTTTTACATTTTCAACAAGTTTTGCAAATAATTTCAGTAGAACTGTAAATGGGTATTGTAAAAACAACACAACACAACTGCAATTTGATTTTTGGTTTTAGAACCAAACTCGTCATATATACACACACAGTATATATTTACTAAATCTCCAATTCAGTCCAATCTGTCAGTCCACTTATGAGCAGGATCCATACTGGATACGGTTTACAGTCAGTGAAGTTGAATGCCGGGGTTTGAGTCATTTGTTGCACTGTTGTGAACAGGCAAGCCCTATAGTCATGCAAAGACATCATGCATAATTCAGTCCTCACACTAAACGGAATGTTGTTTTCTCTCACTTTCTTTTGGTTTTGCTGCTCCAAATGGACATTGAAATATATTTTCTTGGTCCTGCCAAAAGCACTTGAATAATTCAGATCATCTCTCAGTTGTTATCAGTGAGCTTTCCTTCAGGGGGTGAGCAAGAGACAACAGATGCTGAGAGGATGAGGGATAGACAACACTGGGATGTGTATGGGTGTCATATCAATCTTTGGCTGGTGTTTTTCAATAAAGTTTTTTTTTGTTTTTTTTTTGCCAAAATGTCAAAAGATTTGGGGTACTGGGGGTAGTAATAACAGATGTTATAAGACCTGTACATGTATCTATGAGGCATTACAAATCTGTTTCCAAGATACAGTGCCAAGATACAGTAACATAGGTGGGAAAGACTGTTCTGTCATATGTGGCTATCATCCATCAATTCTTTGTTCGACTGAAAACATGTTAGTGGCAGAACCATTGAAATAGGAAGCTGAAATTGCCTATGGCATTTTTTTTTGGTGCAAAGGCACTAGCAGTATGGAGTAATGGTGGTGTTTCCATTCTTCATAACATGATATTACACCCATCTTAACGTGACCGTTTTTCTCATGTGAAGAAGTCATAGTGTTAAAATGGTACCAAATCTGCTAATATTTTCTGAAACCATTTCAGTCAAGAATTCTGTCTGTCCCATGACTATCTGTGTGTAATGGCTAATACATTCTGCACCAGTGTTTGATAAAATATCTCTGCATAGATACTAATTAATTCAATTATTTTTTTTAATTCTGCAAGCCATTTTGAAGTTCATCATCCGATAACAGCATCGTGCCTGGTAACCTAACACATGTAATTGCATTCTAATGGAGAGCTAATACATGATTAACCAATTGCTTATTAGATGCATTTGCTCCGTGGTTTCTTGCAAGTTATTAAGGATGTCTTGGTGCAGGTAAGCCTGTTGAAGTTGTCATGTTTTTATTTATGAAAGTCCAGAGCCAGAATCAGAAATCATATAGGCTACATTTTCTTACTTATGTATTTGTTATAGGAGGAATACAGAATTAATGTCCTTTTAAGTCTTTAAGCAAGTAGCCACAATGAATGCACATGGCAGATTGTGCACAACTACATGTATTTTTTATAGCATCAAGATGTGTTGATGTGTAACATTTGAGTGAACATTATAAAAAGGCGACTGCATGGGGAAAGCTTTGGAGCATTCATTCTCTAAGGTGATGGTGGAAGGACCTTCTAGACTCTGGTGGATGGTGATTAGCGTGGAAGAGGAAAGAGATGAATTACACATTGGATGGTACTGTAGTTAATTACAGGTGTACTGTATGTAGAGACCAGCCATTAGTCAGAACAGAGAGCAAACCATGCAGAATCTGCACCTCTGCTGCTGGTCAGTGGTCTCTCGGCACTGTGCTGCACTCTGAATGTACTACAACAGTTGTGCATGTTACAACTAGCTGGTGAGCCAGTGTGAAGATTTATTCCAAGTTTCACACAGGGATAATGGATTATGATCTCCAACCAAAAATTCATCGTGTATACATACAAGTTTGAATATGTGCCACTCGTGCAATCACTACGGTAAAGGAATCATGGCCATCACTAGGAAGATTTTTTTGCCATCCAAAATTAAAAAATGTCAACTTGCCCACAGATGACTGCACTTGACATCAACATCGTCTCTACAAGACTAAACAGTGTGTGCAGTGGGTTAGGTTTGCAGACTAGTTATCATATGGAGACCAGCATTAATTGTGTTAAGGATTAAACATTCTCCAATCATTCCTACCATTCTGTATGTATGACAGAGTATTAGGGCCACACATGAAGAAAAAAATATTTTTGCCATGACGAGATTAAACTCGACATGTTGACTTTAAAGTCGCCATGTCGACATTAAACTCGACATTTCGAGAATACTCCGTCGTATGTATGGCATTCTATTTGTATGCTTTGTACATTTAGTCTTTTTGATTCTAAGTAATAGTGAAGGATCCTAAGTGTGTACAGAGTGCAAAGCAGGACAACCTGACCCTTTTCCTGCATCACCCTTAGTCAGATGACATCACTGGAGGATGATTACAGTAAGCATGGGCCAGCATCCATCCACCCACTCATAGCATTGTGGAAGTTAATCTCAGCAATCTGCTCCTGCGTCTGATCTTTGTGGGCACGTAGAAAGCTCCAGGGTGACACGGCTCACGCTCCTAAGCCCTCCTTTAGCCTCCCTTGGATCTGATTTCTATTTTCATAATTTCTCCCCGTGTGTGTTTTTCTCTTCCCTTACTGTACCCCCCCCCCCTCCCCTGCAGTGGAACACACACATACTCTCTCTCTCTCTCACTCACTGACTCACACACACACACATACAGAGATACACACCACAGAGAGAGAGAGGGAGGGAGAGAGAGACAGGGAGAAAAATGCTGATGTGGTCATAATTAATGGCTGCCTGCCTAGCTGTGCCCTCCCACTCAGTGCTGTCAGCTCAGCTCTTGTGCAATTATGCTAATGGTGGCTGACACAAGTGTAACATATCAGCACTCATAGATGAGTAACCACTCACCCCTCACCCAACCGGGGATGTGTCAGCAGCGCCAGCGACCAACACCACACTAACACAGAAGTGTATACGCCTATAGACCCTTTCAACAATAAAAACAAAAACAATGCTTGAACGTTCTATTTGGGCCCCAATCTACTTCCTCTGCATTAAGATAACATATGGAATGTTAAAACGGAAGCCTTGTGGGGCCACCTATGATGCTGATAATGGAACGCTCTTGAAAGGGTCCATATCTGCAGTCTCTGGGTTTCTTGTTGTGGAGGACATGAACCATGCAGTAGCGTGTACAGGCTGGGATCTTTCATGAATAAAGTTTGGGAGCAGTCATAGTCAGGTTCGCTTTTTACGGCGGGATTTTTTTGTGCACTTCTTCGCCCTCTTCCTCAGCTCTGCTTCCTCAATATTGCATGCAGACTGTGTGCATATTTCATGACGATTTCAGTCAGTGTTGCAGGACGCCCACCCGGGTCCTCTGCCACCTGTCGGAGGTGTGGAGCCCAGGTTTGTCTCTCTCTCTCTCTCTTTCTCTCTCTCTCTCTCTCTCTCTCTCTCTCTCTCTCTCTCTCTCTCATTAACCCCATATAACCCCGGCTGCTGGTATTCGGCAGGTGATCAGATTTTTATGTGGTTGAGAGAGGTTGTTTTTTAGTTGTTTTTTTTTTGTTTGTTTGTCTTGCTGATGTTGATTTTTAATTAGGCTTTGCTTGTACCAACTCTCTGAAATTAAATCTGTCATTTTGTTAGAGTGAACAAGCAGCCACTAAGCATCAGAATGATATTTAAAAAGTAGCATGTTGTCCTCTGTGGCATATTTGGTATTTTAAGCATTTATTTTCTTTCTCACTAACTCAGATCCCAGATTTTAGCTTATTACAGATTATTAGATATGTTCTTGTAGCAAGACGAGTTTTTTGGGGGGAACAGCACTAACAGCCAAACATTGCACACAGGTTCGTATACACGGGGCAGAGACGTGAATTCCAGGGAAAACATGACCAAGTTTATTGAACTGAAGCCAGGGAAAAGGAAGGGATAGCTGCAAAAAGACAAGACTAATCCGAGTTAGGAAAGTACAAACATATTTATCATGTTGTCTTGTTTCTCTTTTATTTTAAAATTGAACAGGATGAGCAAGGCAGGGGCTTACCTGGGGGAGGCAGGGGCTTACCTGGGGGAGGCAGACTACTGAGAATGTGCCCTAGAGCCCACACACATGCACACACACAGCAAGAAAAATCAAATCATGACACCGCAGACCACAGCAAACATCCACCTATGCGCTTGCTTGGAGACCTGGATGTCATCAGAAGAGTTCTATCCCCTGATTCATTCAACCTCGATGATGATGCTATGTCCTTTACTGCCAGTGCTGAAAGCTCTCGGTGGTGCACCCTACTGCTATCGCTCAAAACAGCCCTCCTCGTTCCCCAAACCCCGGTCATGCGAGGGAGTGAATACATTTCACAACAGACCATACATAGGTCGTTCTTAACCCAAACCCATTTTTACCATACCAAGGTGCTGACCTCAGTCCTTAGAAGTAGAGTAATCAAACTAATCGCTTTCCACCCTGACGTCCAGCAGGGAGAAGAATGGCTACATAGCTAGTGAGACCGCTCTGCACCTGCACCGATCAGACATTCCCAATTCGCAAGACGGAACAACTGTTCATCTGCTATGGAGCCCAGGCTGCTACCCATGCGCTATCTAATCAAAGGCTCTCCCACTGGCTGGTCAAAGCCATGACTCTAGCATACGAAACCTCAGGTGAACCTCACTCCACTTTCACTTTTCACTTTATTTATCCTTAGAAAAGGAAATTTAGTGTGCAGCAGGATGTCTAAAACACATACACAGAAAAAGCACCGCCAGATGCCAACAACATTGACAACACAGGACACACAACAACAACACAGGACACACAACAACAATGGAGACACTCCTTCCCCCAAAAAAACCTCACCCCTGAACGCTTCAGAGTCCACTACACTCGGAGTGTAGATGCCTCTTGGGCAGCGTAGAAAGGAGTTTCAATAGAACAGATACGTTGAAGCGCGAGCTGTCTCTATGTTTGGCTCTATGTTTAATGACATCGAATTAGCATTTCCTCCTGATTGCAGAAATGTTTGTTTTCTTTTTCTGTCGGTTTGCGGTTCCTTGATCAATTGCGCAGCAAATTATCACACGAAGCACCAGGCCTAATTTCACTCCATGGCTCGGCGGACCAGCAGTCTCCAGGTTTCGCGGTGCAGGTCCGCGGCCCATAGTTTGAGAAACGCTGTGTTAAAGGACCCCGCTATTGGCTCAACTGCCATATGCAGACGTGAAAGCTCACCCTGCTGATAATACTCCAACATCAGTGCACATTTGTTCATAGCCAAAGCAGACGTGTTAGAGGATCCCACTACTAGCTTGTGCTGTACTAATGACTCACTACCTAAGCGGACGTGATTGAGACCAGTGCAAATGTGGATGTATAGACTCAAGTCACTGATTCTCACAGTATCACTACACACTTGCTAGGTGCTTGTGCTGTATATTGATGACCTATTCATTACCAATGCAGAAGTGTAGGGGAACACTGTGCTATTGATTATAATGTCAGAATGTGTGTAAGACACACTCTACCGATGACTTGTTCTACCAGAGGCAAATGCATACACTACTCTGCTGATGGTTCTTGGTGAACTACGAGGTCATAGTCACAATTGGTTAACAGCAGGTAAACATAGTCACAATTAGTTGACGTCGAGTAAACTTGACTGATAAAGGAAATATGGTTATATACATAACCTCAAATCTCTAAAGGAGAACAAGAGACGTTTAACCCTTTCTGCCAGAGATGGACTTCCTATTGATAAACGTCTTGTGTTCTACTTCAGAGAACCGAGGTGATGCACATAACCATACGTTCCTGTGTATATGCATGCCTGCGTGTGTGTGTGTGTGTGAGCATGTGTATGAGTTTAACACACTATCCAGCTTCAGCTAGGTGCCTTGCTCAAGGGCACTTCAGCCGTGCCTACTGGACGGGGTTCGAACCGGCAACCCTCCGGCTACAAGTTCGAAGCGTTAACCAGTAGGCCACGGCTAATGTATGAAGCTAGACCTACATACAGTCAGCAAAACTAATGTGGGCTAACATGCACAAACTAGCAGCAAAGACTATTATTTGGCAAGATGGATTTATTGTTACAAACAAACTTAATTTCAAACATCAGTTTTAACTGAAATAACATATGCTAGCTAGCCATCTATCAATTAATGGCACAGTCAGGGAAGTTGCATTTGTTTTTGTTTATGTTTATATTTAAATTTATCAGCAGACATTTTTGTGCAAAAAACTGTTTTATATATATATATATATATATATATATATATATATATGTTATATTTTGACCAAAGGACCAAACAAAACATCCCACAGAGGTAGCTCACCCCTACGTTCTGTATTACCAAATTCCATGCAGGGTTTCGTTTTTGTTTGTGGGACAGGCTGCCCCCATTTTCTTTGTTTCCAGTTTTCGGAGCCTGGGCTGCCTACAGAGACCGGGCTTTTTTACAGTGTACTCATGAAATGAACAGCTAGCGGTCGTGAGGAGATGATTGCTGAATTTGACAAATAAATGTTATGGGCTTGAAATGACGTCCCTGACTAATCCCTGACTAATAAAAATGACAGCTCTGCATTTAGAAAAGCTACTTCAAGATTTAAGATCCAATACTTTATTGTCATACAACTCGGTGCAAGTTGACATGGTGCATAGGGATGCAGAGTGCAAACACATACTTGAAATAGATATGTACTGTTGAGAAAGCGGGGAGGTTTTTGTCTTTTGTCTGACTCTCAACCTTCCTACTTGTTCACTTGTCCAAAGTCTGTTTACATGGAAATGTATAATATATACAAATTGAGGCTATCATACATAAACTCCAGCTACTACAAAAGGTGTTCCAGGTATCACTGCTCAGCTTAGCATCAATGTGATTCTCCCAAGCTTTTGCTTGGAGACAGAGGGCTAAGTCAGGCCTATGATTTTTGGATAGCCCTGTTCTATTCACATGGACCATTTGGCACATTCATGAGCTTACACAACCACCCACACGCAAAATGTATATGACAAGGGAAATGCCGCACAGCACCCACACAGTCGTGCATTCATATGCACACTGTGGGCAGAATATTGCTGACATGTGGGACCACATCAGGGATTCACACCCACACTAGTTTCTGTATCCACAGGGGAGGGTTTAGAGGGCTGGTAGCCCTGCCAAAATAGTGCTCTTAATATCATAACTAATAGATGCAGCACTCTTTAGCATTAGGGCCTTCCAGAGAGTTCAGTGACCTTATCTGCTCCATTTAAAACCCTTGCCTCTACAGCCTATAGTAAAACCAGTAAAGTAACACAGCTCTCTATAAAGCTATGACTAATACAGTCAGACAATTGTGTGAGCCTACTATTAGATCCATGCAACAGGTTTTGTTCCATTACCACTCTTAATTGGTATAATGCAAGGTTGTGATGACTGGCATTTGTCTAAGTGATGCTCTGGCAAAGTATGCGTTTAACTTGGTATTCAGATTCAGATTATTACATTGAAAATAATGAAGAAGATGATAAATGAAAAATGTTTGAACAATGTTAATGAACAATTAATGCAGAATCGCTTTTCTCAGTTGGTTGATGTTTGAATACAGAGACATTTTCATTACCTATGAGGGCAACATATGCAATCTAAAAGTTATACATAAACAACATTCACCATATTTAGAGATTTATGTAAACGCACATTCACACCTGTTGCAACACTTAAGCAAACTGTTTTTCACCATACCGAGTTGAATGAGTTGAATGTTTGTATGGTTCTAAACTTTATATCCTACTTGACTGGGAACCTTGATTACACTTATTGGTATGATGTTGGATGCTAGTACAGGTAGAAAGGCATCTTGCATCTTACAGTAACACTTTACGGTAAGGGTACATGAATTATCATGAATTCATGCATGAATGAATTCATAATTTATGCATTACTTCATTCATAATATATCTCATGAATCATCAGGAATTGACATGAGTTCATAGTCTCTCATTCATTACCTCAACACATCAACTAAAGCATTAGGTACTGAATGGTGGGTACATCATGATGGTTTATGATTTCTTAAGCATAATCATCATGATTACATGAATTTAAAGTTAATTGCTCATGAGTTCATCATGTCTGTGGCCCCTCAACTAAAGTGGTGAATAGTGACATGTGTTTAGAGAACAGCAAGACAACAAGTTGTTTTCAAATGAGAAGGAATACATCAATCATTAATTAATTCATGCATGAATTCATGATAATTCATGTAACCTGTACATGTACAGATGCAAAGACATCAGGTCCAGAGAGCAGATGAGGCTAGAAAGGGTTAACATCTCGTGTTCTCCTTCAGAGAACCGAGGCTATATTCAAAACCATACATTCTCTTGTAATCAAGTTCACTCGACGTAAACCAATGTGAACACGTAAACAACTCTTTGGCAACGGTGGACAAGTATTCACCATGAATCTCACCAGTGTGGGGCTGTGCATGGTGTGTCATGAAACATGCGAACAACCTAGTACTAGCAGGGCACTGTCAAGTACTAGTGTTGGATTGTGGTAGAGCCGAGATGTTAAGAATAGGGACAGCTTGCTAGCACAAGAGGGCTACTCACTGGTGTGAAGATAAAAAAACAAAACAAAAAACACTCATGAGGCATATCACTGCGGTGTGGTGCACACACAGTTGGTAGTCCTGTTATGGCAAAAAAAAAATCCTTGTGGCTTGTGAGGGACATCCTCTCTATTTTACAGCTGTTGAGGTCATGAGGTCAATTGTTCAGGGATTATAATGGTAGATGAGAAAATAAGCATTAAAGGCTACCATATGATGTTAGTCTCCATGCTGCACAGTTGTTTTAATTTTGAATGTTAAATGAATGTTAAGCATTAAAACTACCACAGTAAATCATTAGCGGACTTTTTTTTGTGATCATTGAAACATAACAGCAGCAGTATCAGTTGGCTTCCCCGGTTACTAAAAAGGTGACTAAACCTAAGTGACGCTGTCTAATTATTAGCAACCTCTTATAGGGTTTCTAAAAGGGGCATCTAACATGTATGAACATGAAACTCAACATAATATTAACATAATGTATCAACAATACATACACAAACAGCATAATATTAACTCCACTTTATTACACGGCTCTTCATAATGCTGCAGAATGCTCCATTCACTTGAATGGGCCTTCCCAACGTTCGGTGGTCTGCTAATTTTCAATAACAGAGCGTTGCTAAGTATAACAGACCGCTGTCAAGGAAAATGGGTTTTGTGCTTCTAATTCCAGTCTTTCATATCACTATGCAAGGACTGGAACTTCATTCAAAAGTGAAAGCAGACGGTTGATCAGCTGTGTTCTAAAGAATGTTTGATTGAAGTTCAGCAAACTATTTGTTTCTCAGCAAAAGCCACGATGAAACAGTAACAAATAGGCTATAGCCAAGGCTATGTAGGCTAAAGAGTCATATTGTGGGGAGCTTATTCGTTTTCGCCAGTAGCCGTGTAATAAGCCAGGGTAATAGGCCCCGATGATGACCGCCGTTCTATACATTATCCCTTACATATCAATCAACAACTACAAACAACATACGGTATATAACATCATATCCAACAATAATGTGAGGATTACAGTAGGCAATACTTCCTTATTATGACCGCCACTAGTGAAGCTAGCGAAGTGGTCATATAGGGATTGTCAAAGTTTTTTTTTTTCCCGTCATCTACTTCCTGAATTTTTGGTCAACGATACCCGGGACACCGAACCACCGGGGCACATGAAACGTCCCCGGGGGCGACTCCCCCCCCGTGCTGGGCCCCCCGAACCGCAAAAAAAGCAGTTTTTCCTAAATAACTACCTGAACCGTGGCACTGAGGATGAAGAATCTTTTATGGTATGTTGGTCTCAAGGGCCCACATCAACCTAGCCCATAATCACTCATTTGTGATTTGCACCCCCCTGGTAAAAAATGAAAATGCAATATTATTCTGCTTTAATCGCCCCTATCTTCAGTTAAGATGTTCAGAACTGCACCAAATTTTATGTGTATGATTGACCTGGCATTCTCTGGGGGTATGCCAAGTTTCATAGAATTTCATCCATGGGGGGGTCTAAAAAAAATTAGGTTGTGTGTACATTTAGTGACTGTACACTCATTGGCCTGTAGATGGCGGTGCACACATATACACATGCACACACACACAGGCACCCACATACTATCGGTATTAGAACGGCCAATACATAATTACAAATTCAGTAGGATTAAAAGAAAGCCAAAATAAATATTCCTCATCATCATCATGGCTGCATTTCCAGTATTGGCGATAAGTAGTCGTTTGTCCACTAGATGGCGCATCGTTGCAGTGAGACGTAATTTTGTTGGAAGTTAAAAGTGGGTTGGAAAAACAATGGACGCTTCCTACAAGGACTGTAGTTAACCGCAGAGAACGTCTAATAAGGATAGGACGATGTTCACATGAAATGTAATTACCATTTCTTCTTGAAGCCGAAATAAATCTGAGGATGTTTATCGGACATGCTTGGTTTTTACTGCAGGTACGTTAATCTTATAATATCAATAAGGACCTGTAATGTTACCGTTAGCATTGGTTGAGTGATGGAGGCCAATTTGATTGATTGCATTTGTAGAAAACTATAAATGCGGTTATACCAAGCAAATTGATAGCAGCACTGTAATTGTATCTTTCGACTGTCATTTGTTGCACGTGCTACAAAAATCATTCTGTGCAATGGAAGATTTACCAACGTTACACCGGTCTGATACAGTTTTGCCTATACATGCGTGAGACTGAGACATCTGTTTATTTGTTTTAAGTGCGTGCAGGGTGTGAGAGGGGAATCGATGTGCTTTGATTCCAGCTTGGTAGTTGTAGTCTGTGAAATTAAAAAGCACTTGTGTGTGAAGTATCCAATGACACCTTCATTTCATTATGGCTGCTTTAGCAACACACCTTAAGCTACTGTGTAGTGGGTCCCATTTAGAAGTGGCTACTTCATTCGTGCTTTCCTTGACTCATGGAGCTGCGTGAATTTTATTTTTCGCCACAATATGGCAGTTTAAGTCCGCTTGATACTGTAAGGCGTAAGCCATTGGTTTCCAAAGGAGATTTTATTTGTGTCGCCAGCATAGCCTATTGACAATTTATGTTGTAATAAATAGGCTACCTTATAAGCTACCTGTAGCTTAGGGAAGCTAACAGCTTTCTATTAGGATCTAGTTTGTTAGTTACAGTTTTGTCATAACTCCCTGATGCATTTTTGCATTTATAATAGCCAGAGCGTGGATATCTCAATCGGAGAATTAAACAATATCGGGTGCCTATGGACTAGGCTGGGTGAACCCAGCCTGATCTGCCCGCTATTTATTTTTTGATTTCTTAAAAGATTGAGCTTGGTCTGGTGAAAGCCAGACTAGCCATGGACCTCAGTTACACAATGCAAGGGAACATGAATCAGCCTATATTTGCACGAACAATAACGGACAACAGCTCTTTAACTTTGGCCCGTTAAAATGTGTATGAACAGTCTAGCGACACATTTCATCAAGGCCCATTTGGACATGTCAGTTATTTGCACCACTGGTTAGGTGTAAAACAGCATTTCGTTTCAGACTACTGTTACTTAATTTGTGCATTAACAATAACGTTTCAGACTACTGTTACTTAATTTGTGCATTGACAATAAAGTATTACATGAACTAAAGATGACTAAAATCTTATGTAGAAGAAGAAACATTCACAAAAAATCCATCCATCCAAAAATGACCTTTGTTTTTGATAGCTGTTGAAAATGGCATGGAACTGACAGAGATGTTTTTGTTAATAAATAAATAAATAAATAAATAAATAACATTATGCTGATACCTTTTGCTTTTCCCAAATACAATGTAGCCTACATTGACCTTTCATCAATCCAGTTGCAATGGATGAACTGTGATGAACTGCCCTACTTGTGATTGTTTAGAGATTTTAAAGGTTTTATAACAATGCTACATCTTCTTTGGATATTCTAGAATCTATTCACCTTTTCAGCACCAGTAGGCTACTTTCTGTGCAGCCGCACACACACACTCAGGCATGCCAAACAAGCATACACAAAAGTTTCAAGAGTGGGGGATGGAGTAAAATATAGAGACAAATTGAAGTGTGATTTATTTTCGCGGAACGGATGTACAGGACTGAGCGGCGGTCATATTTTGTACCGCTATGTGGTACATCTAGTTAGTACAAGCATACCTTGGTATCTAGATCAGCATGGGTCTTTAATAGGGAGAATCACGCCACTTAGTGCTTTGCATCAGGCACGGGGTGTAACAGCGAGGCTTAGCACCCCAGATGCAGTCCTTTCCCACCTATGCTGTGCACAGCATGTAAATAACCGCCATCCAGGCATGTAAACAGACAGTCACTCAAACCAAGCACTGTGGCTTATGTGCACTTAACAGACACATATGGTGACGCACTTGCTGAGGAGCCTGCTTCTGTCTGGCTGACCGTCTATGACAGGGGTGTCAAACATAAGGCCCGGGGGCCAGATCAGGCCCGCCAGCAGGTTTCACGGCCCCCCAGATGTTTTAGGTAGGAAGGGAAAATTAGAAAAAAAGATCACATCCAGTTGTCTTCAACAATGTGTAATAGGCTAAGCAATATGATATGAGGAATTGATAACCTATGGACCCTTTCAAGAGTGTTCCATTATCAGCATCATAGTTGGCCCCACAAGACTTCCTTTTTAACATTCCATATGTTATCTTAATGCAGAGGAAGTAGATTGGGACCCAAATAGAACGTTCAAGCATTGTTTTTGTTTTTATTGATGAAAGGGTCTATAGCACTACAAACCATCCTCAGGAAGGAAGAAGTGGGGAAAGCTAACATGGAAGTAGCCGAGGGCAGTGGGGGCCGCGAGGGGGTGCCAGGGGGGCCTCAGCAAGTTGGAGGGAAAAATAAAAGCAAGAAATAAATTATATTTATATGCCATTATAATAATGTGACGCATATCTGAACATATTTTCCATGATAATGACTGGGAATAATAGTAGAGTGATGGCTCTCATATAGCAGAAAGCCCCAAATATTTTTTTTTACACACTGTACGCTCCATCGCGATGTGGTTGTGGCTAAAATAATTATTAGATTAGCTTAATGTATTTTTACATTTGCCGTAGTACTGTCGATGGGTTTAATTTATAAAACATCAAGGGGGTCCTTGGCCAGAACCTAGTGGTATTTGGGGGGCCTTGTCGTGGAAAAGTTTGGGAACCCCTGGCCTAGGGCATTTCAAGAGAGAAAGAGCAGTATATGACAGCAGTACATTATTTGTACCTGTTTGCTCATAAGTGATATCATCAAATAACACTCTGATACCCATGCAGAAAATGATAATAACCATGACAATGACGGGCCACCACGAGGTCTCATTCCAACAAATTCGGCCCACTACCTAATATGAGTTTGACACCCCTGGTCTATGGCATATGCGTCCAGCCTCATCGATTGCCATTTCTTTAAATGTAGCTCTACCTCATGTCTACGTCATATGCCACTCACAAGAACGCTTTAATGTTCAGGCTCTTTTGTACGTTAGAGTGTAGCGTTTGGCATGTATTGACCACACAGCAGTCCTCAGACAGCAGCGATGGCTGCCATTTGTGTCCTCACTGCACAGCTGTTTGGGAAGCATGAGTCACTTATCTCCCTCTAAATCAGGTTAAAAGCAAGTGGAACTCAGTCATCTATGCGCTGAGACTTGATGTGCTCTGTGACAATGAGCTGTGATGCACTCAGGGGAGAGAAGAAGCTCTGTCAAAGAGAACGAGAGAGCGACAGAGGGACGGGATGGAGGAGTGACTTTAGTGCTAAAAAGAGGAGCGATCCCACTTTGGCGG
>NC_055967.1:30982287-31087287 GCF_018492685.1 Alosa sapidissima
GTGGACTGACATGACATGCATGTCCACCACTGAACTAGCTGTTCTTTCTAAGTTATTGATAGTTTTACCCACAGACTGCAGGGCTTAAAGTGTGTCTGATGCTTAAACTGTGCCTGATTTCAGGCCTGGGCCAGGGTGGTCAAATATTTCTGGTAACTTCAGGCATGAACATATATATTCCTCACTTTAAGCCCTTAGACTGACTTGGAGAAGTTTGTTTGATATATCTGCATGATTGATATCCTTATACTGCTGTGGGTTTGTGTATCCTTATACTGTGGGTGTTTGTGTAGTGTGTATGTAGTGTGTATTTGTGATGTTGCTTCAGCTCCTATTTTCCAGAACGATTGGATTAATATAGGCAGCTTCAGTTTATAGAAATTAATTAAGTTTCAAGAACTGTTTATTTTTCTTTTTTTCTTTTTCTAATTACTTTTACCTAATGACTGTTTATTATTAACTTGGGCTCAATGCTGCTTCATTCTCTTATGGAGGTGGTGATGCAGGACTGAGAACTGATGGATTCACATTGTTCCTCTGGTGAATGCAATCTGGGTCATTTTCCCCAGTTTTCCCATTTTTTGGGGGTCAGGTGAATGTCATGTGCCACTCGATTGCAACTTTACTAAACCCTTTTCTTTTTAGAAAGATGTAACCAATGTAACTTCTAGCTCAGAGTAGTCACATGGAAGCTAATTTAAAGCCCATGATGGCATTCTTCCCCATTGTTTCCAATTCTAAGTTGATTTAGCTGATAGGATTCCTCAACTGTTTTTTTTCCTGAATGACAACTCACAGTGAAAACAGAACCTGCAGGGGTTTGGCTTGTGACTGGGGGTGGATTTATTGTATGTTTCTGCCGGAATGACAAATACATTTGGGCAAATAATATTTGATGAGCACATAGTGTTGTGGGTGTACATTGTAGGACATGGGTGGGTGGTCAGAGGGTGAGAGATGGACTGCACACCTGTCTCCCTTTCTATTTCTCAATTTCACACATGCACAAACACACACATTGACCTGTACAGTACAAACAGTAGTATATAGTACACACACACACACACACACACACACACACACACACACACACACACGGAGACCTGTGGGAGCCAATCCGTGGTAAGATCTTCGCTCTGACCTGGATGGATGCACAAGGCTGGCTGCCTAAGCCCCTTCTTGCGTCTCTGCATGGCTCATTCCGCATTTCACTCCTCATTGTGAATCATGCGGTTTACCGAGACAAGTGGCCACATCCCGCGTGTCTAACATGATCTCCCTCAGCCTATAGGAACAGGATCTCATCTGGCACTTCATTTGGCAGGGTCAGCTCCTTCATTATGACTGAGTGGGGATGAGCTACTTCCCCAGCTGTGGATGCTGAGGCCCTTTTTTCTTCCTCCTCCTCCTCCTCCTCCTCCTCCTCCTCTCCCCATCTCTGCAATCAATCCACATTTCCTCCATTAATCTGCCAAAATGGCTTGAAATGATGAGCAGCAGTAAAAGGGCGCTGGACTCGCGGACACCGGGTTTTCCTCCTGACCCTATTAGTGTCTGGTCAAGGTACTTTGGCCAGGTCAGTTTGGAACGCAAGTGGAGATATATGGAGGAGTAAAATATGACAGATTGGCTACTTCAATTTTTTATTATTTTACTTAAATACTGTAGTAATCAGTCAGATCAATTTTAGAACTGTTTTGAAATGAGATGAGTGTTTATTTTGACATGCATTGCTATAAACGACAAACACTCACACATATACAGACACACACACACACACACACACACACACAATGACATGAGACATCCCAAAATTGCTTGCAAAGGCACAAGTCTTGTGCTAAAAGCGTGAGCATTGGCACCATTTCACAAACCGCCACGCTATACCACCATTCCTGCTATGTCAGGACAGCCTTCACTCAGAGCGATGACAGGACCGTGAGTCTGTGTAGCTCAAGGACCAACAGAAGGAACACAGATGTGCTATTAGCACAAAAAAGCTCAGACAGATGTGCAATGTAGCGGACTTAGTGCTGACTCTGCTTACAGTGCGCCCATGTCCAGCTGCAACATGTCCAGCCGTTAATAGCCTGTCAGACCCGAGAGATCTGTTATTATGATTTGTTTACTCACATAAGGGCCATAAAATGTTTTCCCTCCATTCCATCTGCGTTCACTGTATTTACAGTCAGGCTTGGCACACTGCCGCCTTGTTTTTATTTTCTCGGTGCCATAGTAACCTTGGCATCGGACCATGGAGCAGCGCTTTTAAAGCGAGGGCATCACACAAATCTCAAGAGACAGAAACTGTATGTGTGGGGGGTCTTTGAAAGTGTGTGTGTGTGTGTGTGTGTGTGTGTGTGCACATTTGTCCTGGAGTGCTTGACCTTTCATAGGAAATGTATCCCTCTCACAAAACTATGAGTCCAACAACATGTTATAGTCTGTTTTTCTTTCCTCTCCCAATGTGGCTGTAGTGAAAGAGAGAGATTTTGATCACTCACTGAATCCCGGAGGCTAAACACAGCTACTCAACTGTTTTGCAGGTTGGTGAACATGAATGCAATCTCACATGGCTTTCACAGATCAATGCGACCAATCTTTTTCAATTATAGAGATTTGTACCTGCTGTAAAACAAAAAAAAGAAAGAAAGAAATCGTTCATATATCCCCTGTGTTGGGGAATTATTGACAGCAGCGAGAGTGATTTTATTTAGACTTCACTCCTGGGTGTCATTGAGCTCCACTACATTCCTTTATTTGTGTGTGACGAAGTAATGAAGGCCATTATAATTACTAGAATGGACTGGAAACTCTTTTAATTTCACAAAAAAGTGGAATGTGGAAAAGTGGAAAATGTTGCACACATTCATATCCACAATTTCTTAAAAAACATACCTGCTTATTCCCCATGGGGCAAAGAACCAATATTGAATTTAGTAAACACTAATGCAACACATGTAGCAAGTGTCCTGATGAGTGTTTTCACTGCGTTTACACACACACACTTGGCATATGGTGTAGACCTGCTTTTTTCACACCTTTAAAATTAAGAGTGGTGTTGAATATGAACGTAATATAAATTTTCAGAATTCTTCAAAAGCATGCTTGTGCACTGACTGGGCACTCCCAGCAACTCTGTCCTAGATGCAGTGTACATGTTGTCCAGTAAGGGTGTTCACCTTTGTGGCCTTCTATCCATCTATTGATTGCATCTTGCATACTGTGATTGGACATGATGCTCGCTGCAGGTCCTCTGACTTTGGAGTTGAACTGAGACCACACTTCCCTTTTTACTCCCATCACAGGATGACATACTTCTCCTCTAGGTGTCCGTGTGTGTGTGTGTGTGTGTGTGTGTGCATGATGGTGTGTTGTTGTGTGATGTGGCTACCGCTGCGTTGGTCCGCAGAGGTGTTGACAGTGTCCTGGCTCCTCTTCCTCCCCTACAGAGGTGACTTTGAGAGAGAGTGAGAGCAGAGATCAGCTGGAGAGAGAGAGAGAGAGAGAGAGAGAGAGAGAGAGAGAGTGGGAATGTGAGAGGTGGGTTTCCACAGAGATGAAACCTCCCCTCTGTGTGAATAATGCCGCATCACTGCGTAACAACCCTTAGCCCTCCTAACCTGCTCCGTCTTGTGTCATGTTGTCAACATCAGACTCTCCCTTTCTTCTCCATCTGCTGCTCTCCCCAAACTGAAAGAGTAGTCCCACATCAACATGAGGGTGGAGTTGAAGCCGAGATGGGCTTTGGCAGTCCCACATCAACATGAGGGTGGAGTTGAAGCCGAGATGGGCTTTGGCGGAGAGCGCTTGCTAGGTGTGATGGACACAAGCCCCGCCCCCATCTGCCACTTCCCAGCATGCTCTGCCCATCCCCGTGCTGAACCCACTGTGATTGATGCCAGTATGCCCTGTGTCTCTAAAAATATTACCGCCCCTCTCACTCTCTATCTACCTCTCTTTCTTTTACTCTCTCTGTATCTATTGCTTTCCTTTTTCATATCACTATCCTTTCCTCCCTCTCTCTCTCTCTCCCCTCTCTTTCTCTCTCTCCTCTCTGTCATTCTCTTTCTCTCTCATATCTCATCTTGTCTCTATCTCACTCCCTCTTCCTCACTCTTGCTCTCACAGTCCCTGTGCAACTGTCTTTGTGGAGAATACGACAGATTTGTGTAAGTCTAAAGCTGTTTAATTGGCATATCAAAGCAAGATCTGCAGTACAAAGATTTTCCTGTGATTACTTTGTGTCTCTCATTAAATAAATACAAATATAAATAAATAACAGTAAATATGCCACAGCATTGTTTGAAGATACCATTTTTTTTAATATCCAGCAGTCCTGAACACTGATTGATTTGGTATTCTATTGTATGTAAAACCGTCCTGAATCACAGCTTCCATTCTTTCAAGATCTGGGTCATCATTTATCAAAATTTCATATGAAAGCACAAAAAAAAGGAAACCATTTTGGATGTGCATTAATAGTTATCTTTGTGTGCTCTCTTAAAACTTGTTTTAACTATTCAAAGATGCCACAGCACGGGTATTCTCCTGTGACACAGATAAAATACTCTGTGAAATGCAAATGATGTATGTTGGGAATGTGATGATGGAGCTTCTACAGACTCCGCGGTGCCCTTTCATTTCCATATGAATGTACCTTTAAAGCCATGCAGGCTCATGTCCATACTAATTGGCTTCTATCCGCATATTCTGAGACCCATTTCACTGTCCCCATGGTGTCCCCGACCATAGCGTCTTAAGCTAGCCATTTGAACACTTAGTTTAAAGAAGCAATCACTAATAGTAATGGACAAAAACTTAAGCTGATTGCAGCGTGTCAAAGTGACCTGTTTGCAGTAGTCTCAAGGTTAGAGAGAAGACATCTCCTTTTGATGTGTATAGCACAACACTCCACAGTACAGGAAAGCAAGTACTGAGTGAGCGATGTCTGAATTGGATACAAGGATTAAGTTTGCATAAATTATTTCACAGACAGAAACTCATCTGACCGCCGACTGTGAATAGAGGGGCTACGAAACATGAGTTCAAGTCGAGCAACGTGAAACAGCATGAACACAAGCATCACACACACACACACACACACACACACACACACACACACACACACACACACACACACAGAGAGAGAACATCCAAAAGAAACTTGCAATAAATTGGCCTGTCCTTCAGTATGGTAGCATGGATTCTGGGCTCGTTGGAGGGGATATAAAGTGTAAGTGCCCTACCTGCCTGCAGTGCCATTTATACACACACACAATATACAGCATACACACTTTTATACATAGAAACATTGAATTGAAAGCTAGTCTCATTTCTCTCACACTCAAACTACAAGTTGAGAAACACATGTAATCTCCTACTGAGATGCCAAAGACACGGCATGCTTTATAATCTTATGTGCAGGTGGGATTGTCTGTGTTTGGATAAGCACCTTTCACTTGGATTAAGTCATGCATCATGAAGGATTTGTTTTTTCCATGTCTTCCTTCAAGCTTCTCCCACGCCAGCAGAGAGGCTTCGAAATCAATGTTGATGAGCAAGAGAAGCTAAAAATATTTAATACTCTGCATTATGACCTGGTCTTTGTATCCATGACCTAGTGTGCCTTTTAGCAGTGGTACTCACGATGGTTCCTGCACTGTAAGCTTCAGTTTACACCTCATCAACCTTTTAGCCTTAGCTGTGTGTCGCGTCGTCAGTCCATCAGATGTATGGCTCTGCTCCTGCAGGAGAAAGAGCGTTCAGCACATTTCCTTTTTTAATCAAACGGCCCGTGAAGGTGACATTGTCAATTGATCCATTTACTCCGGAGGCCATTGATGTGGTGGGCAGTGCACTGTTTTAAGGAGCCACCTGCTGCCTGGCAAGCTTCTGAGAAGCCTCCATAAACCTCTTCTATTTTCTAGTTTTTCTCGCACACACACACATACACAGTGTGTATGTGTGTGTGTGTGTGTGCATGTGCTACAGGAATACTCATGAGAGATTCATAAGACACGGCATGTGTGCTGTAATGGCACGTAGCAAACATTAATCCATTAAGTTATCTATTCTGGGAAACAAAATATCAAAATCTTACAACACGATATTTAATTTAATTTAATTTGCACTTTTGAAGTGCTAACTGCACCCTGTCTAAAGTACTCTAAGTATTCCCATGTTTCTCACAGTATGGCTAACTGCCACCACATACACAAATAACTTTTAATATACTGTGTGGCTTACTTATGTCTTTAGCTACACCAGCATAACAGAAATTGAGTTATGGCATGACAAATAAATAACATTATAAGGTACCCAGTATTTAGATGTCACAAAATTAGCTAATTAAACTGTACTGGCCGTAATGAGAAGCAAAGATCCCAGAATGTGTCTAAATATGATGACTCCATGAGGAGCTGTGGTACATTGCACCAACTATGTGTGTGTGTGAGTTTTAGAGTGCATTTAGGTGGCAGTAAGCTGGCAATCAACAGTCTGGTCCAACCTCACTCAGGCATGCAAAGTACAGCCTGGCTGATCCAAACTGACCAGTTGAACTCCCTCTCAGCCCCCCCCCCCCCCTCTCTCTCTCTTTAAACATTCCACCAATTAAGAATAACAAATGGTTTATTTTCGCTCTTAATTGGACAATCTGTTTCATCTCCTGTGCTGCTATTGGATATAAATCTTGTTTTGGTTAGTGTGTGTGTGTGTGTGTGTGTATGTGTGTGTGTGTGTGTGTGAGTCTGTGCGCTAGTAAGCTTGACAGCCTGGACCGTGGTGCTTCCAGCTGGCGACAGATCTGTCCGCCGACATGCATACCACCACCTCACAAACAGGTTATGAGAGAAGCCAATCAGATGCAAAGAGGGAGCATGTCTTGTCACTAATTCATTATTTCATCAATGCTTTTTGTACCTCAATCTTCACAGACATGATGTGAAAGCAGAACCAGGACAAAGGAGTGAAAACACTCTCTGTCAGAAGAGGCACTGGCAATTAGATTCTGATTTTCTTTCAATTATGTCGGCATCGTTATACACACAAGCCGTCCCCACTCTTCATCTAGCATGCATCTGTGTCTGGACTCGCTGCATTCATATAGGCAATCAGATTAGAGGTACACACACACACACACACACATACAGACGTACACACACGCACACACATGTTTGTGGGAAGCTTTAGTGCCATCTTGATTATTATGCAAATCTGTTCTTTCTTGGCATTCCTTTCTGGATGGGATGAAGACAGGCATATTTTATTGGGATAAATTTAATTTGGTTGGAGTGGATTGTGCAAATCTACTGAACTGAGGAGGAGATGAATATCATTATTCACAAAAAAAACTGTCCACATGAATGCCAAAAAACTGAACAAGTGAATATGCAAATGTACATGTTGGCGGATTTTTTATTTAATTTTTAACAATGTTGCTGTGCAAGCTTTCTGATTTGTCGTCATTGCAGATGTCCCATGCAATACTGTCCCATTGAGTGTCTCTGCAGTTCCTTTCCCTGTGGTTCATTCTCACAATAGCGGCCATAGACATATCTAGCTCTATTGATCCAGTGACATGTCTTTGAGAGCCCAATCTGTGGAATGGCCTCCGATCTCATTCAGTTTTGGGCATTGTCGTGGGTGGTGTATGGACTATGGATGTACTGTAATGTATGTGAACTTTGATGTGAGGACTTTAGACTGGATTGTATGGGAGCCCAGATTGTTAATTGGGTGGTATCTTGTACTAATTGGTGTGGTCATGTGACCTGGTAAATCACCTACATCACCTGTCGGTGGCATGTGGAGATTAAGAGTGAACCTGATGAAGCATTAGCGAAACGCGTTGTTCACTAAAAAATAAACCAGCAAAGAAATCCCACCAGTGTGCGGTGATCCTTCACTTTGCTTTTAATCTATTGACGACTGCACCTCACCAGCACCTGGAAGGCTGTGCACAGGAACTTTATCCTTTTTAGGCCTCCGATCTCATGTTAACCATGAAGCCCAGACTCTGAATGAGGAAAACAGAGTGTCACACACAAACACACACACACACACACACACACACACACACACACCAAGCTCCCACCCCCCAACATCACAGAAATCCCTGGGGAATGGCAGAGGCCCTGTGGGGATAGACAGCTTTTTACTCCTGCCATAAAGGAGTTGAGTCTGTTGACAGTTCACCTTTTACTGCAGGGGAGAGAAAGAGGATTTCAAAAAAGAGAAGAAATTATCTCACTGTATACTGGATGTATAAAGAGAGGAAACATTTGAATTGTAGACATGTGTTTCTGTGAACCCTGCACATTTAGATTGGCGTTTTGAGTGGCCATCTAATTTTAATTGATCTAAACATTATTCCTAATACAGACTTCCAAATTGATGTCAGTGACATTATTTAGTCTAGCTTAGATGATTTGGCTCAATTATTTGTATCTTACAGAGTTTAGATAATGTAAACTTAATCATACAACCATTTTATAAAGACTGAGGCGCATGAGCTTGAGGATAAAGGTTTTTTTTTTTAATCATAGCAAACGACATAGCACATCAGTTCCTCTTTCACATACTTCTACACACACACACACACACACACACACACACACACACACACACACACACACACACAATAAACAGGCACTCAGATACTCACACAGAAACATACAAAGTGAGACACTGAAAAGGTTCTCTGTTAGAAACGCACTGAAGCTGCCTCGTGACATTTACCAGTGCCTGCACAACACACCAGTAGTGCAGCATGTCAGTTGTCTTCCCCAGCTCTTCCTTGTCAGTTGTCTTCACCAGCTCTTCCTTGAGCATGATGCAGTGGAAACCCTGCAGACTGTGGGGGTGGATCCATGTATATATATACAATATATGCACACTGCATGTGTGTACATTAACCTGTTTTACACATTTTTGTCCTTAAGCACAAAAATATATATGTTTTTTCTCACCCTGTCTTGCTATTGCTATTGCCAGATACCTGGACTTAAACAAGACACATGAGGGCATCAGTAGAATTTCAATTAAAACAAGGATGCTCATGGATGCACACCAGCAGATAATCTGAAGCCCTCTCTCAGAGCAGAGTCCAGAGGCCTTATTCTAATGATCAGGCACCTCTGCAGCAGTGGCCGCTGAATGATAGTCCCTCCTGGCACCAGATATGGATGCAGCACCATGAAACTTTCATGTGACATGGACAACACAGCACCAGGGATGTTGAAAGTGCTACACTTATGCATACCAAACCAGCCATGTCCATTTCCAGCTCAATTTTATATTATACTTCTTTACTGATTCTCATTTAGCATACCTGCAACTGGTTCACTGCCATCTTAATCCAATTTAGGTAATAACAGCATGGATTTGGTGAAGATGACCACTTTAGGACAATGAAAAGGTTAAAAATGAACTCTTTAAACCCTAAAGAGGGGAAAAACACAACAGATAGTGGAAACAAATAACAAATACAGATAAGTAAGAAACAAACATCATCACAGCATGTTTTAGATATGGTTTCAAATAATATACAGTAGGTGATTGCAAATATACACATATCAACAGTATAGTTTTCTCATGACACATTTGGCTACTATGTTTGACTGCTGTTAATCCACCACATACTGTATAGTCAATATATAATACTGTATAGTCACTGCATTATATGTGCTCATGATGAAAAGGTATGAATATGGCTGCCAATCACTCTGGATGTGCCTGTCACTCAGGCAAATTCCCAGAATTCCCTTCATGATTTAATACAAAAGATTCCCTAATGCCTCAAGGTTTCATTGCCGCCCCCATCACTTTATCGTCATTTATATGAAAATATGAGATTGATCTCTCAAATACGAGGACATGGGGGTTATAATAAGAAGGCAATAAGCCATGATGGAATTGGAGAATCCAAAGAGAGGGGACAATTCCATGGATCTGTGAGTAGATTTTTTACTGCGTGTGAGGGATCAATAAATATTAAACAGTCTTCGGAGGTTCAAACATTTATGAGGCATGGGTCAAATCATTGTTAACGGCCCTGGGAGGTGCCTTCAAAGCAGCGCACCAGCCAGACCTGTGAGAGAGACCTAGGCAGCTCCTGCAGAGGTGTCCGTATGTGCTACATTGGCCCAATGCAGTACGGATTCACTTAAACAGGCCACAAAACTGGCAGTAATAGGTAGACAATTCATGGCTATGATCCCCCATTTCGCGAGGCTCGATGGCGCACATTTGAAAAGGTTATTCTGCATTCTCCACTGCGTTTGCATGACATCATAATGATTATATGACCCTGATTGACCCAGTTGAATTATCCCCTCTATTCTATTCTATTCTCAAATCTATTTTAGGTTCTAAGGAAACTTTACAGTGAATGTGAAAGGAATAAAGCACACTTCCTCTTACTCTGGAATTAACCCCAATCAAATACCCTGGAAGATCTCCACCAAAGTAAGTCCTAATTGTTGTAATTTGTCCACTTTTTGTGCTTTGCTTTTTGCAAGTTGTTAAAATCAACATGGCCTTGCTCTCGAGTTTGTTGTATAGTTATTAGTATATGAGCTCAGTCACTTGACTGAGCTCATATACTAATTAGAGTTGTGTGTAATGACAGGGCTGGCTAATCAGAGCTGTTCTCTAAATGTTGATGTTGGTGTAGGAGGAGGAGAGATTGTGGTGAGTGTCACACTTGTATCTGCCCAATGCATATATTGGGGTTAAGTGCCTTTAAGTGCCTTTAGAAACGAGTCCCTAGCACTTATTATTTCTACAGTGGCCTGACTCACTGTGTGGGTGTATCTAACGGTATACAAAGAAAATAAAATGACCGTTCTACTCTGAACCAGATTGGGGAAAAATAATGAATAAATATAACCGCAAGCGGTGATTTACGGGGTCCGAGCAAAACGAACATGAGGTAGCATAGCTTTTTAGTTTTACATATGCTTTGATTGTTTGGGCCCAATTGTTCAAAAGAAACGTGATCGGATTTCGGTTATCTGATTTCAGTTACCGGGTTGGATCAAATCTTGAAAATGGCTTGTTCAAAGGGAAACAAGGATCATGAAATTGGATTAGATCGCATAATCTATTCTTGGTTTTGATCTGGATAAAACCTTCACTTTGTGTTGTTCAAAACTTTTGAGTTGGATTGGAATAAATTGGATGCATAAAATTAGGATTACCCTGTGCTGTAACGTTATAGTGTGCTAACCTCCACAACCTAATAGTATTTTAACAGTAGTATTCTAGTGCGCTAATCTCCACAACTCAATAGTATTCTAACAATACTCTATTCTACAGGACTATGCATTTGTCATGGATAAGATGAAGGGTCTGATGATGGAAGGCAGTGTTTCCCACAGAATGGAATTGTATTTGTGGTAGGTGAAGGGGGGTGGGGGTGGGTTCTGTGTAGTGAGCCACTAACAATCATACACATTGGGCAGTCACATTCACATGGTGAAAATGTGTGTTGGTAAACACACAAGAAAAACTCCAAGCATACATTTGACAATAAAATGAAGGGCTTTCCTGAAAGAGTACACCTGAAATCTTTTTGAAATTCTGGGGCAATTAGACATTTGTAGAGAAGAACTCTAATGGATGAAATATAAATATGATAGACTTTAATGATGAAGGAAAAATAGTGAACAAAGAAGTTCCCCTAAATGTCAGAGTGTCTCGGCATTCTGATTTTTGGCAACTAATGACTGTGTATGTTGATTGCCTGATGTCATTCAGGTGCTGTTCAATGGTGTGAATCTTCAATAACCAATAGTATTCGAGCTAAAGCCTAAAGCACTACCGGGGATTCAAACTCTCAACCTAACAAACACCAGCACTAGGCATTATCCCACTGAGCCAGTGACAACATATTTGGCAGTCACATTCACATGGTGAAAATGTGTATTGGCAAACACACAACATTAAGAAAATTCCTAGCATACATTTGACAATAGAATTAAGGGCTTTATAAAAAAGAGTACAGATCTGAAAATGTGCACTGTTAATGGTATCCACATAATGATGGTTGTATGGTTGTTCTCCAAAGGAAAAAAAATACTCATATAGGAATATAGGTGATATACTGTAGGAGAAATGGGCTGAGTGGTCGAACTTTATTGGTCTATATCTCTGAAATGGAACAACATATCCAAATTCTTTTGATAACTTTTGTGAGGCTTTGTCTAAACATTGTCTTGGTGAAGATTTGATCATTTTTGAAGCCTGTGAAACTTTTTATGATGTTTGGCTTTTCTCTGAAATTGTGGCAAAAGTAAACATTTTTAGAGCATAAGACCAGGGTGAAAAAGATGCATCTAAATGTAGAGATTAATATGATGAAAGAATTTTGAGTCTAGGTCAATCTGGTAAGGAGAAATTAGCATAATTAACTTTTTTTTCCAATAGCGCCACCTTTGAGTGCAGTACCCCAAATTTTGGGTTATGGGTAGAGGGGGGTACTGGTAACCATACCTGAAAATTTGAAGAGTTTTGGAGTTACGGTTTAGGCTGCAGTATGACTTTTACAGAATTTTGGCCAAAAATGAACGGTACAGAAACAATAGGGGTCCAGCAGCTACACTGCTCGGACCCCTAAATAAACTTTTTATCTCCTCAACCAGATTTTTAAAATACAATTGAAAGTACTAACAGTATCTAGATCAATACATGACAGTTAATCAACTACATGTTGCAGAAAATTCCGCTTAGGGGACAGTATTCATCTATTTGCTTACAGTACTCAACCAAATGTAACTTAGTCACCACTTGTATCACAACTTGCACTTAAAGGAGAATTCCGGTGTGATATTGACCTAAAGTGTGTTGAAACATGATACCGAGTGTGAACGTATGTCTCATAGCCCATCTCGGCTTGTCCCCTGCACTCCAAAATCTGGCGCTAGTTAGCCGATGCTACCAACAGCTTTTTCAATGGTGGTGCTTCGGCATCGGGCTAGCCATGCAAATAAATCACTGTTTTACACCATTTACGAGGCTCAGTGTATCTCCACACTTCATTGGTAGACGTCCGAGGGCCCTGACATTTAAAACGAGACATTGAGAACTTTGAAAAAGCACTGGTAGTTTACTTACAAGACGATTTATACAGACAGTATCTTCACGAAGTTTAGCGTTTGCAGCCATCTTGAATTTAGTCACGATAAGTCGAGCGACGAGTAAGAATGAACAGGTATGATAAGGGATCAGATTCCAAAAATAATTCTGTGGAAATGCATGGATTCCAGTTTCTTCCAGTAGCAGCAACTGAAATCCATGCATTTCCACAGAATTATTTTTGGAATCTGATCCCTTATCATACCTGTTCATTCTTACTCGTCGCTCGACTTATCGTGACTAAATTCAAGATGGGATTTCAAGATCTCTGATGAAGGATAATGCTGATTTCGTCTTCTGAGAATTAACAAGGTCAATCTGACATGTCCACAATCCCAAAGTTTTGTTGCACTATACAAAAAATAATGTATGCACTATACATAAAATAATATAATTTACTAGCCTACATAAATTCATTAATGTTATTCATAAAAGAAACAAATAATAGTGCCAAATGAAATGGTTCTTCTTGATTCTGGATTTTTAATCATGTTATTCAAGAGTGCTCTTGGACCTTGTTAAGCCTCAGTTGATTTGTCAGGAGTGGAATGGCACAAGCTGGCAGCATGATGCATCACATGGGGAGAGGCAGGATCCCCTGCGGACAGTGTTGGGGAGATGATTTTGTCCCAGGGTTGGTCCAGTCTGCGACCTTGTTTCACACAGGTTCATAAACAATCTGATGCAGCCTGGTGAAGCTCACTGAAACTTTTATCGTCCACAATATTTCACGACGCACACTTTGTTCTGATACACTGCCCACAACAAGACATGGGGCAGCTGACCTCAAACATCCTGTTACACCCTCAGTAGATTAAATTAAACATGAATGTTTTTCTATCATCCTAATATTCAGTGCCTTACCATGTGTACCAAGTGACATTATGTAAAATCTGCTGACACATTGTTTAATATCAACTCAATTATTCAAACTAAATTAATAATTACTCTAAAGTCACATCAACTCCCAAAGCTAGACAGACAGGTCACTGACTCTTTATGCAAAATTGCTTTGGCACCCATTGTGTTTCTCCCTTCTCTTCGTTGTTAAATGAGAGGAAGTACATATCCAGGCAACAAGCTATGGAGTCCAGGAGGTGTCACTGCAAGATATTTGTATGTATCGAGAGAATGTGCGCTCATTTTACTAAATTGTGAATTTGAGGGAATATTTTGGAAAGTCAATGAATTTTAAGAAGGTGTGGAAATTGGGTCAGATTTAATCTCTTTTACAGTGTACATGGTACAGTGTACAACTGATTAACGCTAAAATAACAGACAAAAGGGCACGACATTATTCTTTCTAAAGGACCACTTTCATTTATTTTTCCTGCATAGCTGAGAGGTTTCCTGAAACCTAGAAACAACTGAACGACACAAACAAGTCAAGTTTCTCTTTAAAACACAATGTTATTACATTGAACTAACATATTTTGCCACAGCAATGAATTTATCCAACAGAATCATGTAAGATAAAGATTGGTTTAGATTGTGACATCTGTTTTTATCAACAATTATCATTTCGTTAAATCAGTGATTTATTCATCGGTGGGAAGTTATTAGCCTACATTAACTTTTTTTACCTTCCCACCAATGTAATAACTTCCTGCAAATGTAATAATTAATGGGTTATTACGTTGGTGGGAAATTATTACGTCGGTGGGAAGTTATTACGTTGGTGGATTTAAAACATGTAGATCTTTATTACGTTGGTAGTTTATTACGTTGGTGGGAAGTTATTATGTGTGTGGCTGTTACACAGCATCAAAAGTCAGGAAACAATGTATGTGGGTTTACTTTTGCTGAAAATATTTTTTTCCAACTGCATTTTTTGAGATTTGCAGATGTTGCTGCTTCTGTTTATCACAATATGTTTCGATTTGGTCTTTCCCTCTCGTCGCTGATTTGCCTGACATTTTTCTTGTCTGATGTGTGGGTGTGTGTGTGCATCTCTGTCCTGAGATGTGTCTACAAAAAACAGGCATGTCTCCTGGAGTTTCTGCACATTTGACATTTTTATTTCCCCCCCCGTCACTACTGCAATCATAAAGCTGCCATTGCTGCTGCTGTTCCTGGATCAGTGAACACATGCACAAGAGCAGCCCCTCCGATGGCCCCTTTCAGCATTAATTACCATGGCCATTAATCACATGCAGCCCTGATGCCTCCCATTCCACGGCAATGCACTTTTTTTCTTGAGGGGGGCCCGCCAAAGTTAATTGGATTTGATTGGATATTGCTATGATAGTCCCACATGGAACATCTCGGGGTAATAATTGGAGGACAGATCAATTGCCTTTGATTACCTCCCGTTTTTTTGTGCTATTCTGTAGTGGAAGTCAGAGTCAGGTAAAGTTATTCATGGTGCCCTCTAACTGAGATGTGGCCATTGTGAAGGAGCATGGACGCAAACTCAAACTGCTGAAACAAATAATACAACACTGTAGAACGTAAACTATCTATACATGCAGATTAATGAGTAAAATATGTTATTTGTGCTTGTAATTCCCCTAGGAAATAGAAAATTAACTACAGGTATCCAGAGTCCAGACTTTGTTACGAGGGCCTTGCAGTATAACCACACTTAGCAGAAGCACTTCTGCTGAGGCAAAGAGAACTTTAAACCAGGCAGACATGTTTTTTTTTTTTTTTTTTTTTTTGCAGAGCTCACACAAGCTGCTCATACTGCAAGGTAGCTAACAAAAATGTATGACATGCCTGAAATCATATCAGATTGGAGCAGAAGACTGAGTGTCATGTCTTCTAATTGGGTGCTGTGAGCCTGCTCAAAGTACACAACAAAACAGACAGGAATTCGGCCCTACTCAAAAGTTTGTTGTTTGTTGTGGCGCTAAACTCTGGTCTAAATGGCAGTGTCTGCCCAGCATCACTCAGAGGGTGAGAACCTGTTGCTATTGACCCCGGTGACCTGTAGCAGAATGAGATCTCTTCCTGTCAGCTAGCGCCAGCCGGGAGCAGTGGGAAGTCTTCAAACTTGCACCACTCTCCACTGTTTTCTCCTCAGAGTGGATTTAGACCATACGTGACTCCCATGTGCATGTTCATGTTTCCTGATTGCCTGTAAGTTTCTTAGCAGGAATGACTTGGCCTTTATACTCTGCATGAGATGGGATATATGGCATATATTTATATAAATTCCTTTTGGAAGGGGGTGAGAACATGTAATATTTATGAGTGAGAAAGGGAGGGGGAGACAGAGAGGGACCGAGAGGGAGAGAGAGAGAGTTGAGGGAACAACCTTGTTAAAATTTTAAACATGGTCTTGCTGTGGAGACTCTCATCTCCCTCCATCCATCTTTCTTGCTCTTTTCTCTCCATATTTCCATCTCTCTCGCTCACTCTGCATTGATGTTCATCCCAGAGGAACGTCCCAGTCTGCACATTCTCCACCATCTTTTCACATATCCAAGAGGAGAGGGGAACAAGGCGCGTGGCGAGAGAATGAACCGAGTGCAAATGACACTCCTTCCAAGATTTTGCAGGCTTGTGTGTGTCACAGATTCACGCAAGTTCAAGGATTTCCCACAGTTGCGCTTGTGGATTGCAATTGTCTGATATAAGCTCAATATTTGAAAAGCAAATACATTTCTGCATCGCACACTGCATGCAATAATCCAGTCTAACATGTTAGCCTATTTTAGCATAATTACTTAGAGGTGGGTTACGCCATAGATATTAGAAAGCTAGATACCGCATTGTCCGTCAAGTTCTTTTAGGTGGCATATGTGAATGCGGCCGCCATATTGCTGGGGTCACCTTACTGTCTATGGGCAACACTTTCCAGCAATCAGAGACACCTGTCTGATTTCCAATCAGGGACACCTGTTTCTTTATTGACCTCCAGTGATCGTTGGTGGCGCCAGGCTTGGAATTTCATCATTTTAGGTGCAAGGCCACCTGTCCTTCAGTTGGGCATATTTGGTGGGGGGCACAAAGGCCACATGTCAGGGCACCAAGGCCAAAGTTAACTATACAGTAATAGGCTATAAAAATGAGCAAAGTTGTATTTAGCCTATTCACAGCAGTAGACCTGCATCACTGTATGAAACATTACAAAAACATGAAACATGACATGTTACATTGAACTGTAAATCATCTGATAATCTAATATTTACAGATATCTAGGCTATATTTAACATTTATTACAGTGCATGAAAATGCGCTGTACTGTTCTTCCTAGGCAACAACTTTTTCTTATTATTATTATTCCGCTTACCACTTTTTCCATACGCAATTTCTCTTGAACAGTTTAACTTAGAAACTTCATTCAAACTTTGTATCGTAGGTGTTCAAACGGATCAGGTTGTTATGTCTTTTCAACTTTGTAACTGTTATACTTTTTAAACTATTAAAGAAAAACTTTTTAAAAATCCCCATAGACTTAACATTGCCGATTGTGACATCATAATACGGCCATTAAGCAATTAGAATCCTATGCCAGGTGTTCAGGCCACCTGCAGCCTCAGGCTTTAAGCATACAATCTGGGTGTGTAAGACTACACATCCTATTCAACTGTTCCCTCTGCCCAAAACTGTTTCAAAATAAAAGTCCCCACTACAATAATTCACTGTTAAAAAATGTAACCCTTTAAACTACTGAACTTTTTAACTGTTCAGCCATTGTAACTGTCACTTGTCATCAACTATATAAGTATAAGTATATATACTCTTTTGATCCCGTGAGGGAAATTTGGTCTCTGCATTTATCCCAATCCGTGAATTAGTGAAACACTCAGCACACAGTGAACACACAGTGAACACACACTAATCCCGGCACAGTGAGCTGCCTGCAACAACAGCGGTGCTCAGGGAGCAGTGAGTGGGTTAGGTGCCTTGCTCAAGGGCACTTCAGCCGTGCCTACTGGTCGGGGTTCGAACCGGCAACTCTCCGGTTACAAGTCTGAAGCGCTAACCAGTAGGCCACGGCTGCAACTATGACTCCTACCCACTGTAGCTAGTTAGCATAGTTAGCATGCTATCATTGTTAGCATGTTGACATTGTTGGCATTTTTAGCAAAACTGCTAGAAAACATTAGCTACGTTAGCTAAGTAGCATAGTTAGCATTTTTAGCAAAACTGCTAGAAAACATTAGCTAAGTTAGCTAAGTAACATGGTTATCATAGTTAACATGTTAGCATTGTTAACATTTTTAACAAAACTGCTAGAAAACATTAGTTAAGTTAGCTAAGTAGCATGGTTAGCATAGTTAACATTGTTAGCATAGTTAAAATTGTTAGCATAACTGCTAGCAAACATTAGAGCCATTCCAACTTTTAGTTATCATTAAATATCTACCTATACAGCCATTAAACTATTTGAATATCAACATTCATTAAACTTTCAGTCTGTCAACAACTTTTAAACGATTTACATTCAACTTTTAAACAGTTTACTTTTAAACTATCATTAAACTATCTATCTATTAAACTAGCTGTCTATCAACAACTTTTAAACTCTCTACATTCAACTTTTAAATGGTCTACTTGTAAACTATCATTAAACTATCTCTCTATTAAACTAGCTGTCTATCAACAACTTTTAAACTATACATTCAACTTTTAAACTGTCTACTTTTAAACTAGCATTAAACCATCCATCTAGTCAAGTCAAGTCAAGTCAAGTCAGTTTTATTTGTATAGCGCATTTAACATGCACAGAGTGCAACCCAAAGCGCTCCACATATAAGTCAAGTCAAGTCAAGTTTATTTATACAGCGCATTTCATACACAGAGGTCATTCAATGTGCTTTACATAAACAAAACCAAACAATAATAACAAATAAAAAGCATAGAAAGGCAATATAGTCAAAGAATAGTTAAAAGGTAAAGATCATAATAAAAAGAAAACATAAAACACAAGGTAAACTAATTTAAAAATAAAGGATAATTAGTAAGCAAAAAACAAAGGCAAAAGTAGTAAAAAAAGTAATAAAAGATAAAGTAGAATAATTCTCAAGGCAGATTCAGAATTTGTAACTCGGCACAGTTAGCAGAAAGCATCAGAGAGCAGTTTGGTCTTAAGTCTAGATTTAAAACTGGCTACAGTTGGGGCCTTTTTGATGTCATCCGAAAGTTGATTCCACAGCTGAGCCGCATAGCAGCTAAAAGCTGCTTTACCATGTTTAGTTCTAACAGTAGGTTTTACTAGCAGGTTTTTCACCTGGGACCTGAGAGGACGAGAAGGTGTGTACTGCTGAAGCATGTCTGACAGGTATTTAGGTCCTGCTCCATTTACTGATTTATAAACAAGCAATAGAGCTTTAAAGTCAATTCTGTGACTTACTGGAAGCCAGTGCAAGGACTTAAGAATTGGAGTAATGTGGTCAGTTCTTTTAGTTTTTGTTAGAATCCTAGCTGCTGCATTTTGTATCATCTGAAGCTGTTTAATAGTCTTTTTAGGAAGGCCTGTGAACAGTCCATTGCAGTAATCAACCCTGCTGGAGATAAATGCATGAATGAGTTTTTCTAAGTCATATTTTGACATCGGCCCTATGAGTCTGGCAATATTTTTGAGGTGGTAAAAAGCTGATTTAGTTGTCGCTTTCATGTGGCTGTTGAAATTTAGATCACTGTCAATTAATACACCAAGATTTTTAACTGTATCCTTTGCCTTCAACCCTTTTGTGTCAAGGACAGGGGCAACCCTAAGTCTTTCCTTCTTTTTACCAAATATAATTACTACAGTTTTTTCTTTGTTCAGCTGAAGAAAATGAGACATCCAGGTGTTGATTTGTTCTATACACTGACACATAGATTCAAGAGGACCATAGTGGTTTGGTGACAGAGCTAAGTAAATTTGTGTGTCATCTGCATAGCTATGATATGAAATCAAGTTATTTTGGATGATTTGTCCAAGTGGGAGCATATAGAGGTTGAATAATAGTGGCCCTAAGATCGACCCCTGGGGAACACCACAGGTCAAGGACGTTGGTGTGGAGGTACAGTTTCCGATGGCAACAAAGAAGCTCCTTTCTTGTAGATATGATTTTAGCCAGCTGATAACTATGCCTGTAAATCCAACCCAGTGTTCTAGTCTGTGTAGTAAAATATTGTGATCAACAGTGTCAAATGCTGCTCTAAGGTCCAGCAGACACACGCTGAACTTGAATCAAACATTCTTTAGAACACAGCTGATCAACCGTCTGCTTTCACTTTTAAATGAAGTTCCAATCCTTGCGTAGTGATATGAAAGAATTGACTTAGAAGCACAAAGCCCATTTTCCTTGACAGCGGTCTGTTATACTTAGCAACTGTCTGTTATTCAGAATTAGCAGACCGCCGAACGTTGGGAAGGCCCATTCAAGTGAATGGAGCATTCTGCAGCACTATGAAGAGCCGTGTAATAAACAGATTTAACAGATCTCCGAACATTAGCAAGGCCCATTTATGTGAATGGAACTTTCTGCAGCACTCTGAAGAGCCATGTAATAAAGCTTTCTATGTGTTACGACACTTAGCCTATAGCTCTACTCTTAGCTATTGGCCAGCTATATGCTAACCCACATCCAAGGAAATATGCTGAACCAGGCCAATTGTGCACGCACAAGGGTATGTATCCTCTCATCTAACTCTGGGGTAGGCAAACAAGCTAATATCCCAAAAGGAAAACGTGTTCCTTAAACACAATGGAGCCACTGGCCCTTACAATGACCAAGATAAGAGCTTAAAAGTAATGGTAGTAAAATGACACTGAAAATAGACTTAACATTTTAAGCAGCACAAAATAATGATATTATGACTTTATGGCGTATGTTTTTACAAGGTATGATATCCATTCTGATGGTATAGTCATGGTCATGTCATTGCCATTAGCATTTCATTATCTCTCTTGCAAAGAAAACATTTTAGAGTAATTATATTACAATTAATGTCTGCAACTTTGTCTTGAGAAACATTAGTTCCATCTAAACCAAATTACACGTAGTTTCAGTGGTTTAAATGAACAAAATTAATGTGTGGGTTATACAGAGAGAGAGAGAGAAAGAGAGAGAGAGAGAGAGAGACAGAGAGAGAGAGAGATGCAGATCAGGGATCCAGTTCTAGAAAAGCCACCTTAGTTATCAGTGAACCACTGTGGTACGACACTTTCACTCAAACAATGACCTAATCACAACTGTGCAATGTGCCTACTTTGTTGATGGTGCAGTGATAAATGTAATTGGTGAAAAAATATCGAATATTTTTTAAACCAAAAGTGATTCATGCGGGCAATGCCATTGTCATTTTTTTTTCTATCCACATGTGTTATGTGTTAGTCTAAAAATAAGAGTATACAGCAGAACATTTCTTTTAAATAAATGTGTTAATGGAGCAGTGGTTAACTCTGTTTTTCATGCCAGCGTCTCAGTTTAGAAATAACATAATTATATTGTGTAGGGATGTCCCGATCCAGCTTTTTGCACTTCCGATCCAATACCGAAATAGTAGCTTTTAGCATCGGCCGATACCGATACCGGCCGATCCAAGCATGTATTAAAGATTAAACATATTTACTTATTTTGTTGTTATACTCATGTTGAAAAGGGTTTTACTCAACTAGCCAACTTAATTAGGTTAGTTTGAATAATCCACAATGGTTGGTAATGAGAAGCTGACCTGTTTATTCTTAACAGGGTTAAATAAACACAAAATAATAAATAGTCAATTAACCACACAAAATGAATTGGCATCAGTGCTCTGCTCTTGAACAACAAGAGTGTAAACCAAGGCTTAAAAAGCCATCAGTGCAAACAATATTGTAAACTGTATAAAAAAAGCAAAACACACAGAAAAGCTGAGTAGAAAATAAATAGTCAGTTAACCACATAAACTGAATTGGCATCAGTGCTCTGCTCAAGAGTGTAAACCAAGGCTTAAAGGAGAATTCCGGTGTGATATTGACCTAAAGTGTGATACCGAGTGTGAACGTATGTCTCATAGCTCACCTAGGCTTGTCCTCTGCACTCAGAAATCTGGCGCTAGTTAGCCAATGCTACCAACACAGTGTTTCGTTGTGGTGCCTCGGGCATTGGCCTAGCCATGCAAATAAATCACTGTTTTACACCATTTACGAGGCTCAAACTAGCTCCATACTTCATTGGTAGACTTTCGAGGGCCTTGACATTTAAAACGAGACATGGAGAACTTTGAAAAAGCACTGGTAGTTTATTTACAAGACGATTTATACAGACAGTACCTTAAGGAATTTTACCGCGCGATGCCATCTTGAATTTAGTCATGATAAGTTGAGCGACGAGTACGAACGAACAGGTATGATAAGGGATCAGATTCCAAAAATAATTCAGTGGAAATGCATGGATTCAGTTGCTTCCAGTAGCAGCAACTGGAATCCATGCATTTTTACGGAATTATTTTTGGATTCTGATCCCTTATTAATAACGTCATAAGTCATAATAGGTGTGTTGGAACAGCGCTAATGTCACCTGTCAAGCTGTCGACTTGGGTTGGACTTTGTCGTTTTGGATAAAATCGCAGTTCCTTTATCTACATCGAGACGGCATGTGCTGGCCGTTCTTACACAACTTCACATTTATTCATGTGTATATGTGCACTCACTGACCACTGTGTACACTGATATTGGCAACTCAGTAACTGCAGATAGGCTTTAGCTATTTCAGTGACATTTACATTGATTTCTGTGACGTGTTAGACTCAGATGGACCCAGGCATAATTGATGGCTTGACTGCCACATGTCACCAGATAAAGGAAGAAAACCTTTTAGTTGTTCGAAATAAAAAACAATAACAGTAATTCGTCTCACTGAACAATGTATGGTCTTGCATGACAAATGACAATAATGTAAGTTGTTCATTGCAAGGCACTTTCAGGAGCTTTTCTTGTTCCCATTGTCAGTAAGCTACAGCTACAGTTTCTGTGTGTGGCACTGTCAGAAGGCTCTCTCTGTGTGTGTGTGTTTGTGTGTGGGGTCTAAGTCTGAGCCTAGAGCTCTCCCGTTCTCTCCCGAGATTCTGGGCCCAGTGTCTTAGCACAGCCGAGCGTCCTTGAAATAAAAAAGGCGGCAGCCAGACATTGTTGAAAACATGGCGAGGCAGGCAGTAATAATAATGGCGGCTGAGGGACAGATCTGTGTGAATTTCCTGTGAGGCGAGTGACGAAGAGGCTTATGGCTTTAATAAGCCTCTAAGACCATGTCCTTCTTTTTCACCCATTCACTGTAAGCTCTTGTCAGCTGCTTTAATAAGGCTGTTTTCATACACACTCTTGCACAGAATGTCATGCACGCACAAAAGCACACACACACACACACACATACAGACACACACACACGCACACACTCCACAAAATCCAGATATCCGCCTGTGGTTGCGCTGCCAAGCAGTCATTCGCTTCAGTGCACACATTCCTGCAGAGCATTATTTATCTCTTTCTGATGTTTTTATCCTGGTCCCAGTTGTTTTAGAGAGCTGGAGCTAAACCTCTGGGGTCAGATTCTTGATTTTTATTGCTTATTTTGTGATGAGAATTTAGGCCACACTATTAACAGAGGATGCATGATGATTTTGATCTAAATTAGCAGTGTGTTTGCAGGTGTTGTCAGGCGTTTACCTTCAGAATCTTCACATTGTAGCTGTGTGAAATTACAGTGATTGCCATGTTGGTAAAATCGTACAGTATGTGGAAATTATTATTTTAATTTATTTCTCTTCTACTGTGCAGTATGGCTGCGCCATCTCTGAACAACATGAAGGAGATCATAGCATGTGGGAAAGCTTGTAGGAGATCACAGCATCTGGGAAGGCATGTGCTGTGCACTGATTTCATTAAATACCTTATGTTTGCATAAGATCTATTAAATGATCTATGTGTCAAATTGGAAGATCATTAAATTATATAACTACTGATTTGTTGGTGAAGGAAAATAAAAAGGTACTGTAGTCTGTTATTGTTATGAATATAGCTCAATATAATTCTACGTAAATTTCCATTTGTATTTCAATTGAAAAGTAATACCAAGACAATGCCCCTGTGTGTTTATGTAATGTGTGTATCTGTGTGTAATTGTAGATTGTCTTTGAATGTATTACAAAGTACATTACATTACTATAGAAATTAAATTAACGTATTAACATATGTATTATTATTATTATTATTATTATTATTATTATTGGTATAGTAGTAGTAGCCAATGATACAGTGTATGAGAGTGAGTGAATGTGTGTGTGTGTGTGTGAGAGAGCAAGAAAGAGAGGGGGGCAGATAGTAGATTGCAGTGGAGGAGCTTAGCATTACTGATGTTAGCTAAAAGAGCATTCTTGGCTTGACTCCCTGCATCAGGGACAGTGCTCAGGGGCTTGTGTGATGTCTCATTTTAAAACGGAGATCTTTTTGCCTCTGTGTAAAGTGGATCTTGGCCTACTTTCATGTTTTTTGTGTTTTTGCTCGCTTGCTTGGCTCTCCATGAATCCATCTTAAGAGGGGGTGTATTGTTTGAAGATTATGGCAGCTGCGAATCATGGCATGGTGCTCCTTATACAGAACCATGCATACACACGCATGTCTGTCTGGTATAATTATGTCAGTGGCCCTGCAGTGTTTCGGGTGGAGTGGAGGGCTTTGGAGGACAATGACAAAAACATTTCTTTTTTCATTTTCTTGAGGCACTATCTTTTTTTTCAAGTGAATTTGAGAGACTACAACCTTTCTTTGGGTAAAGGACAGAGGGAGGGATTGTGCACTCTAGAAATGTTTAATATAGGTTGGTATACCGTCACTATAGTGACTTTTCATTTCTTCATCAGTCTGTTAGCAAGTGTGTGTGTGTGTGTGTACAGTATGTGCTTGTTACAGTAATGTGTGAGAGCATGTTCATGTTTCTGTATGTGTGTATGTTCTGTTGGAGAAGGGTTTGAGTGTGGCTGTGTGTGTGTGTGTAGGACAAGAGTATGAGTGTGGTTGTGTATGTGTTGGAGAAAGGTATGAATGTGGTTGTGTGTGTGTGTGTGTGTGTGTGTGTAGCGAAGTGAAAGAGCAGTGACCCCACCCGGTCTCGAATCTGGGTCTCCGCGGTACTAAACGTCCAGCTTGACCACAACGGCAAAGAGCCAGGTTGATATGGCAGTCAGACTCCGTCACTGTGTGTGTGTGTGTGTGGGAGAATGGTGTGTGTGTGTGTGTGTGTGTGTGAGTGTGTGAGTGTGTGTGTGTTGGAGAAGGGTGTGTGTGTGTGTGTCAGATGTACTGAGACGCTAGCGCTGTGATAATGGAATGGGACTGCTAGCCTTTGAGGCAGACAGTGTGCCTTCCCTGCCTCTGATTAGTGGTGCGCTGGTGGGTCACACACTGCTCCCACGTGGCAGGGGAGACGGCACTCAAGTGAAAAGAGCTTTGGCTGACAAACCCCAGTTGCTGCCCAGGACTCGTGTATCCTGTGGGAAGGGCCCCTCACGGATTGTCACATTAGCATGGTGTGGAAGGAAGGTGGCAACGAAATCGGAGCACACTGAGTGCAAAACACCCCATGCACCCAGCCTTGGGGAAGTCAACACAGCATCGTCACATGAAAAGTGTTGGCTTTTACTCCTAGGGAGTGCCGTGCGAAGCTTAGCATCATTTAATTTTGAAGTATCACTCTTAAAAGGGTGTATTTAAAAAATCTTAGCACCATTCAATATGAAAGTGTCACTTGGAAACGGGTCTTATTTATCAGAAGAGGAGGACAATTTCAGGAGTTCTGTTTATTTGGCAACCGTGGCTAACAGCTAAAAAGTAATAGCATGTGGTTTAATCTGCCTCCATATGCCTGTGTAGCCTCTGAGTCCTTCCCCTCCTTCCCTCTCGGCGCCCCCAGATCTCTTATCTTTGCACAAATTGCACCTCCTTGTGTTCCCACTAATCCACCAGACAGCTGTGAGAGATGGATCTCCTGGGCACAGATCAGGGGGATTCAGATCATTCTTTGCACCCCCCACCCCTACTACCCACATGCTTAAATGTTGCACCGTGCATGGGCAGCGGAAGAAGAAGGGAGAAAGGAAGACCGCCTCCATTTGTTCCCGCTTGGGAAGAAAAAGCAATTACCTGAGTCCCCTGCTATGTTATCCAAACCAGCTGATGCAACAGCAGCCTTAGCTGTGATTAGGGAAGGAGAGCTAAAGACCATGGTGGTCCTGGTAGTGCCGCGCAGGTCAAATATATCACTAGTGTAAGTAGTGTCATGCCAGTGTAAGAGCAGGTGAAATGCAATGCATGTTTGCCTTGCTTATTGTGTCCAACTAGAGGGTAGGCCATGTCCACACGTATGCGTTTTGGCCTTTTGTCCAAAGGAAATCTCAGTTTTCTGTCACTGAAACTCTGGCAAAAGTGGAAATATTTCAAACACTCTGTTTCAGTGTCTGTGTGTGGACAGGGGAAAACAGGGGGATTTTTATGGAAGAATATTAGACTCAAAAGTTTTGTACGTGTGTATTACGTTTTGAAACTGTAGTAATTATTTGTAACTGTAAAAATGATCTGTACAAGTAATTGTCAATATCACAAATATGCCCTACACTTACAAATCTACGGGTACGGATTGGTTTTACAGCTACAAATCATCCTACAGTTAAAAATATTTTACAATTACAAATATATTTTACAATTACACATCAATATTCTACGCACAAAAAGCTGCTCTACAGTTACAAATCTTTTCTACAGGTGTACAGACTTTTGCACCACCTTAGGGATGAGAAGAGTCTCATATGTATTGTGTGTGTGTGTAACAGGATTTGTAACTAAAAATGATTTGTGATTTAACAAAAAAATACCACAAACAATTTTAAGTATTACTCATATGTCGTTCACTTACAAATATATTCCACAGGTATTAAATATTCCACAGTTGCTGTCTTTCAATTAGAAAAACAAATATATTTGTAATTGTAAAATATTTTTAACTGTAGGATGATTTGTAGCTGTAAAACCGATCCGTACCCGTAGAATAGATTTGTAAGTGTAGCGCATATTTGTGATACTGACAATTACTTGTACAGATCATTTTTACAGTTACAAATAATTTCTACAGTTTCAAAACGTGATTCACATGTACAAAACTTTTGAGTCTAATATTCTTCCATAGATTTTCCCTTCTCCTAAAATGTTGATTGGCTGGCCAATATCGCCATCTGTTTGATTGACGTGTTCTTGACAGCCATCAACGGCTATCCATGTAGATGGAATTATTTTGTAATACAAAGGAGGAAAAATATCAGTTTTTAATACCCGGCTATGTGTGGACAAGGCCTAGTCAGCATGCTTGGTTATCCTATGCAGAGCTCAGTTGTGCATAATACAAAGCTGTGCTATTGTACCCAACAATGAAACAGGTACAGCAAATGCAAATGAGTCAAAAGCTGCATAGATATAATTTTATAAGAATGCATGTACATGTATTACAAATGCATCTTTTGAATATTATGTACAATATGCATATACAACAAATTCATACACATTGAATATATGTATGGCATATCTAGTAATATGTACAGTTATTTTCCGTTTCCTTGTGTGTGTGTGGCATTTAACTAATCACACAAAGAAGCTGTGGTTATGTTACAGTTAACAGGACAGAAGGTAATGATCTCTACAGAGCTGCAGTCTACATATATCAGATCATTAAAAGTGTGCAGTTTTACCCTCTCTGCTTTGCAACCCTCCGAGAAAATCTATTACCTCTTAATGTTCAGTCCTCTGCTCCAGGATTTTCAGCCTAAAATTCAATTTACTCCACAGAGGAGGATTAAAGAGTCATACATTTATTACCCAGCTTAATTTCTTTTAGTATTACCAACCAGTTTAAAATTGTTTTAAATCCTTCAATATCTGAATGCGACAGAATGAGCTTTGCGGTGCCTGCAAATGAATACAAAGTACTGGGGACCTCGATAGAGCCGAGCATTCAAATGAAGAAAAATCTTCATGTGGAAAATCTTTCACAATCTAACGGGGCCCGCACTGCAGCCAGAGAGGGTGCGCTACCTGCAGCTGGTTAGAGTGATGTAGTGAGAGTGTTTCTGAGTGGACTGTGGTATCAGTGCTTCTCGGGCTCAATAGATAAAGAGATGGACTGCTTACAAAAGCCAAGGTCACAGGAGAGTGCTAGGCGATCCTGACAAATGCCTGCATTTACTGTATGGTACATTGCTTTGAGCAAATGGGCCTCCCAAACCTTTATTTATTATTAATAAAGTGCAGCTGATAGAAAAGCTTGAGTGAGAATGGGAGTCCATGGATGTGATCTTCATAACAGGAGAGATGCCCTCATCAGCAGTGTCTTATTAGTGATGCCACAAAGGCTGCGGGTTAGCTATCACTCTATCAATCATGGCTTTAACAAGCTGTGTGTAGTGTGAGTGCTTGTGTGCATGTGCGAGATCAGTTTCTCGGAGCTTCTGTCAATGGTGCATGAAGGATCCTACCAGTATACTCATAATCAAAGTATATTTTGTGTTCATGAGGTGCACAGCTCTCAATAATCTTGTTAGTAAAATTTGAATAAGCCTGTCCACTATTCTCTCTTTTGGTTGTGTTGTTGAAGTGTGGCATGATAAGGAGACACCTACTCTGCAAGAACTCTGATGGGTTTGTTGCTTTTTTTCTCTTTTTTAAACAAATGTCCTAAACACACACTTTCGAGATGTGTATGTTCATTCTTGTGTGCATGGTTGGATGATTACCAACATGGCTGCATGGTTTCATGGAGCTTTTTTGGTCCATGATTGTGTGGAATAATTGAAGAGTATTAGTCTAAGTAATTAGTGAGTTGGCCCTTCTACAGATCGCACTTTTCGAAAGATGAATGCGGCCCGCACACTGTTCCGCTAACAGCGCCGGTGTTCAAATTACCGGTTTGCTCGAGTAACCTCGGCGGAGTGACGTGCTTGTCTCTCCCCCCGAGATGCCTCGCTCGGTGTGTGATTACAGGTTTCAATCACGGTTTGCCGATTCATTGGCTGTCAGCTGAAAAGGAGGGAGAAAAACAAAAGTAAAGGGGCTTCACTTGTGGGTTGTCATTCTGTCACATCGTGTCCCGCTGTTTACATATCTTAAAGGTAAGGTAAAGGGAATACGACATGACAAGAGGAAGCAGAAGAAGTAAAAAACAGGGAGAAAAAATCCTTTGAGTCAGAACTCTGAAGAGAGGGAAACATCCCTGTGGTTTTCTCGGAAAAATGAAATCAGGAGAGCAGAGACAGTACAGGCGTCATAGCAATGGTAATAATTAACAATTAGAGTTGCCTAGTTTAAAGACGCCATCAGGGATTTAGCAGGAAGTCGCATTTGTTTGTCTTTAAGTTTATATTTAAATTTATGAGCATACGCTTTTGTACAAAAAATCATACATGATATTTAAACCAAGGACCAAGCGAAACACGCCAGAGAGGTAGCTCACCCCCCTCTTCAGTATTCTTAGATCAATTCAATGCAGGGTTTCATTTTTGTTTGGGGGACACAAACACTCTGTTTCAAGTTTTCAGAGCCTGGGCTGCCTACAGAGACCGGGTTTTTTTTTTACACTGTGCTCATGGAATGGGCAGCTAGCGGCTGTGAGGACTGCTGAATGTGACAAAACATGTTATGGGTCATGTTATGGGTCTGAACCTTTAACATGCTTGGTGAGGATGTGTTTTATGCTCTCATTCATCTTAAAGAAGTACAACACTCTGAGGGGAAAGAGTTTCAGGCTAACAACAATTGTTCATACTGTATGTATTAGTGTGTGTTTATTGATGATGTTCAGCTCCAGAAAACATTAAGAGACAATTGCACATTTTTCTGATGTCATCCTACAGTTGCTGATAGATCGTCACACAAATTAGAACTTGAAAGTTGATGGTCATATTCAAAATTAAGAGAACACTTCATTTTTTCTAGAGCTGTATGCGGAACTTAAATCCACAACTGGAAAATTAGATCTGTATTTTTCTGCAGGCCTTGTGGTACTTTATACAACTATTGCGATACAGAATGAAATTGAACGTCTCTGAGAGCTGTAGCCTTTTCGATTACACTAGAAACATTTGTATGAACATGTTTGTTTACAATGGCTATGTGCTGTGGCAGGCAAAGACAATGCAGCGCATAACCAACTAAAATGCCTTTTGAAAGAGGAGAAGAGTATAAATGGTAAGTAGTGAAAATCTCTCTGTTGTGACTGTGGGGCTGTTTACAGGCCGTGCAAAATAGTGAACAACTTCACATAACTTCTTTTCTCCCATTTTCCTAGGTTTCGCCTCAGGCCAGTTCTTAGTGTTATTGTTGTGACTCGCTGTCATGGGTCCAGTGTGCCAGTTCTGCCAAGAACAAGCACATGGCTCTTTCTAATACAGCTGAATTTGTTTTAGCAGTTAGTAGCGTCAGGGGAGTCCAAGAATCCTCATCCCTGGAGAGTAGTCATTAGACGGTTTCTTTTAAGGCTATTTCTTAGACAAGCTGACAGTACCATGCGGCTCACAAGAAAAAGATACAAAAATTCATCCATTTCTGGGATAATATGCAGGCTATACTTAGATGAAAACACAGTATGGATGGCAAAATGAATGTCTCATCTTTGGCACATCATGGGGATATTAGTAATGGCTTATGTTCTATTAGACTGTTGCCCAGATGAATGCATGATTTAGATTTTTTAGAAATGGGCACATTTAATGAACTACTGAATCACTGCTTTGAACACACTGCTCTGGCTGCAAAGCAAATCAAAGTGCCCTCATTCACATAATGCTCTTATTCTTGAAAAATGGAAATTGTACTGCTGCCTCCTAATGTCACTAACTATTTTGTGGATCCACTTTAGGCCTGTTTACGGCCCGGTTTGTTTGTTGTTTTAGTGGGTAGCAGGATAGCCCCCATTTTGTCAACTAAGCATAATGTATAAGAAGTACCAGTGAAGTGCTGCGCAAAGTACCTTTTGTCAACCAGAACTGATGCATTTGGCAAACATCCAACCAAATTGACACGTGGAGGCATTAACAGACCTGCTTTCATCTACTTCAGATCAGCAATATTAACCTTACATTTCCCACAACAGAGAGAGAGAGCAAGAGACCAATTTTGACTGAAAGCTAAACTGCAGGGGCAGAGGGGTAACAGTAATGGACACAGGCTGGAGTTCATGTGCAGCATGGTGGCCATGCAGGCTCCCATGAATATGGGTAGCATGAAATCTACTGGCTTGGCCAGAGGATGAAAGGCTCTGGTTTGGAGTCAAGGAAGAGCGAGAAGGTGCTGGAGGTGGCGGCAGCAGCATTTGGTCATGTGTGTCACACTTCATCTGTCAGGGAAAGACTCTAGGCAGAAGACCTGAGCTTGCGATATCCGGAATGTGTTTTCTTGTTCCCCGTGTCTCATGCGCGGGTAAATATGTCTGCTCAATGACAGATTTCACCGATTATCTAACACCCAGATTGTGCACCAGCAGGGAGTGTGAAATGTTCTAATTCGCTGAGCAATAATGATATCAACACCCAAAAAATTTACTGACTTTCCATCTTTGATGTAAATGGTGTTTTTATGGTGGTATTTTGTTTTTATATGACAATCCAGCAACTGTGAAAGTATTCAACTTGTCAGTTTAGCTTTTGTTGTTTTATGGCTAAACGTCTTGCCAAGCAACCCATGTCTTTCTATTGGAACAAATATTCTCATCAGATATTCTAACATCATGATGGTAGATTTGAGCTACAGAGACAGTGACAACAAAGCAAAATATATCAAAAAAATGTTTACGTTTTACAGCAATTCACTGATGCTTTCACTTGCATCCCTTTACATCTAGCCAGATTTGGTCTAGTGTGTGCATTACCTATATGCTTAAGAAAACCTCCATTAAAAACTCTGTTATGGTGATCTATCAATCTATCAACATCAGTTTCACTGTGGAGAGGTTTCTAAATCCCCAGTCCTATAATTGTTATGGTCCTCACAGGCATTGTTTCTTGATTGACCATTGCAGCAACTGGATGGCGACAGTGTCGGGCTCATGAATAATCGGGACCACTCAAACACTCTCCCCCGCGCAAGTTGACATCCCAACCAAGTGTAATGAATGTGCTCTTGTTCACTTGGCTAAAATGACCTTTGAAGCACTTTGAGCAGATTGTTTGCAGAGGCACTTTGAAACCCACTTCAACAGCACTGGTATAAAATTGAAAGCTTTTTTAGCTGCTAGCTTATTAAAGTCTGTGCAGAAAAAGTCCATTTCTGTCCTGATTTCTGTTGACACAGAAATCCTAAACTCCGAGGGAAAATATGTCTAATCCAGCTATTTGTGTGGTATAGTCATATCTAAAAGAAACCAGTTTGCCTCGGTCTGCAGCACACACAGAGCACACTAAAAAGATTGCAGTAGAAATCTAATCATCCGGACCAGTGCAACGTATAGTGTGCCTCTTCCTGTGTGCCACAGGGAGTTCTTCTTAAATTAATGCATTTTAGACATTTCAGATTCATTACACTCCACAAAACAGTGACCCAAGTCAGAAGCACTGTTTGAAAGGTCACCCTGAATTCGTAAATCAGTGCTGGGGGAGGCAGGGGAAATGGGCGGGGGGGGGGGGGTGGGGGCTAGGTGGCTGGCACCCTCTGTCCCACTAAGTATCCCTGGCCTCCCATGGTCAGTGTGGAGACCGCCTCTGCTACCGCAGTATAAATGCGTATCACTTACAGAGGGGAGAAATGATATGGTCTAGATACCAAACGGAAAAACCTAAAGCCTCGTGAGCCCCTCAGTTGGTTCTGATGTCAACTTGCTGCTGTACCTAAGCAGAAGAAAAAATACTCTTATAAGCTACTGTAAATTCCCATGCAGCCGTTCACAGTCAAACATGCAGATATTTGCAGACCGACACGCACGCATACACGCACGCACACATACATATCACCACACACACATACACACACAAATATGCGTGTACACAGACGTGCACACACAGGCTCACTTTATTATATCAAAAAGTGCAGCTGTAACACATTTGTTTATGCCCCTGACACAATTCGATTACATCTATGCAGGCACCGAAATTGCTCTGCTTTTTGCATTTCTCTGCAGCCGGCATCTGTTTAAATTTGACTTGTCACGCTCCAAATACTGCTGCTGTCAGAAAAGTAATGACAAACCGGCAGCGACTTGACATGGAAATAAATATATAACCAACACGAAAAATAAGCAAAACTGTGGTCAGCACAGGCTATTTTCATTCCTTTAAAAGTTATTCTGTGTAGAGTGGAGGACTTTAATTCCGAGATTACTTTAATGTCCTTCTTTTCAGGCAGTACAGCATGCAGGTACCAGAGCCTTGTCCTCTAGTGTTTGTGTGTGGATGGAAGGAACTCTAGCTCTTTTGAGTTTTAGTATATCAGTAGTTTATGGTACTGATTTCAGTAGTTTGTGTTTACTGTGGTACTGAAATGTGTGTGTTCAATAGCTGTATGAGATGGGCAAGACATATACTGTATTTACTTGATACATTAGACTCATTTTAACTCACATGTATTCCTCATATTTGTATGCATCACATTACGAGTGGCGACAAGAGGGAGAGCCCTGCACTTCATTTCTCTGTTGTCTGTGTTTAATTGAATTGTACGTTGAGCCCACTTTCTTTTTTTCTTCTCTCAACTTGCTTCTGCCAGGCTTTATGCATATATATATATATATATATATATATATATATATATATATATATATATATACTGACTAGATGTTGCTTTGAGCTCTCAGCATGCGTCAACATCTCCGCCATTATGGATCAAGGATCTGAAGCTCTAAACTAGTTCTCTCGTGTTGTCAGTGTTACCAATTTAGCAACTTTTGGCCATCCCCAGTGACAGAAAATCATATAGTGACAAATTTGGCGACTTCTTGCAATGATGGCAAACTTGGTTTCGTTGTTGAAACGTCAGAAAATCCAACCAAAAAACTAGAAAATTGTTTGAGATTTTGACGATTTATGGTGATTTTATTTGTGTTAGATATTTGCCCAGATTGACGCTTATGCACTAAAGGAGTGGATCCCTGCAGCAAGATGGCGTCTCTATTGACGCATTTGTTCCAATGAACAGCACAAGCCAAGGTGACATCTAGTCAGCATATATATCTATGGGCTTTGTAGATGTGATTTTGTGTGAATACAGTGCCATGAATTTGACTATGGAGCTAACATGGGTACTATAGACCTGTAGATATTGTGTAGCTTATTGTGCATTGTGTATTGTGTAGTATTTAGAGCATGTCAGTGACTTTCCTAAAGGCGACACACAGATTGTCAAAAAAGGCCGACACTCCTAGAACTGTCCCCCAAATATGAACGTAGGGGACGTCCCTGCCACTGTTTCCGGAGGATATTTGATAGCTAAGAATAATATTCATTCTACTAAGGTAATACTTGTGTGATACACACACACACACTTAAACACAGAAGGATAGGATATAGCTTACATTTACATTGACTTTAAATTAATATTTTGACCATAAATGCAATGATGGATGGATTGCCTTTATCATGAACATGGCTCAAAATAGCCTATTAGGCATGTCAAATAACACTGGTGTATTTATGGACGTATGGATATTAGCAATATGTCTTCCAATTCCTAAATCCAAAAATATAAGTTGGCATGAGTTTGAGAGACAAAACTGATTGAACAGAAAGCTGTGCATTGTACCTGCTGTGGTGAGTCACTCGAGATGAGGACAGTCGCAGTTTGCTTCTGCCAATACTCAGCTTAGTCTGTGTGCTTAGCTGGCAGTCGGGTGGCTCGCCATGCACCATCAGGCTCAGCATCGCACCTGTGTACCTGAGGAGAGACTGCATGCAGGCGGTTAAGCTCTGAGCTATCATGACGCACGCTTCTGTTGCGTCATGGCTAAACTGTGCTTTGGTCCCAGTCCACTTCCACTGCCTGTCGAGTGATGGGTAACATTGTTCCGGTTCAGCCCTATGTTCCCTGGGCCCTATGTTCCCAGGGCCCTATGTTCCCCAGATTCACATAGTAGATAATGGGAACATGAAAAGGGGCCCTATGTTCCCAGGGGTGGACTGGGACCAAAAATCGGCCCTGGCATATTTGGCCCAAGCGGCCCTCAAATCGGTCGGGCACACCTAATTAAATACAAAATCTTTGCATTACCTTTAAATATGCAGATATTTTCAACTGTCATGGAGCACTGGAAGTGATGTAGGCCTCATTGGTTATCTCTCTGACTGATCAGAGGTAGGCATGGAGCATATGATCTCCATATTCAAGTAAGCTAACAAGCAATTATTAAAGAAGAGTTTCTGCTTGAATTCAAAGTATCATTTCAAATTATTCAATGGGCTACAATTGACAGCAGCACCAACAATTACTGAAGCCTATGTGTAAAGAGTTAAATACCCAGATTGTCTTAGACATTAATGTAATTTATACCAGTTATCATTGTAGGACAACTGAAACAACACAAAATAAACAGGGCTGTTGCTGGAAATATTTTATTCCTGTAGGCTATACTACATTGCTGGTACATTTTGCAGCTACATGAACTAATTATCTTTAGTGTCTTCCAGTAGCCTATCGTATAGGTTATATATAGGCTACTGTAGCTTAGTTGGCTTGTGCATGACGTGACGTTTTGTAACCTACATTTCCGTCAGTCTACAGTCTTTTAGCCCTTCTTTACCATGATAACCCTTCCAAGATAGAACCCTTCTCTACTTTGAGAGACCAACTGAACCACCACTCCTGCCATCGATGTTGAATTTTGGGCGTCTGACGGAAACTGATCAATCTGACCAACAATTGACGTCGATTTGACACTATTTTGCTGTCCGGGTTTGCAAATCATTCATTTAGAAAATTTAAGTTGCGCTATTTGTTATTATAATCACAGCACGGCCATGTTATCATTAGATATCATTGCATTATCGCAATTAATAAGTCATCATAATCATCATAGTCAGCATGGCATGTCACAGCCTACCTGCTCCACCACTGAGTTCTTATCATGTAGCCTCAACTAGGCTCGCACTCTCCACCTGCTCACTGTCCCTTGCTCTGTATGCTTGCTTACATTCTCGTTCAAACTCAACAAACTTCAACATGTTGGTGACATATGCTAGCCTACTTGCAATATTGTATTTCTGAAGCTTCTACATTGGTGTTAATTTTGCACAATTGTCACTACCGCCACCCACCGCAATTTCGTGTAGGCAACTTCGATTAACTTTTGATGCGCTCACAGAATTTGGCTCTGAGCCAAAATGGGAGGGGTGGGGCCTGACGTGAGCTGTTATTGGATCAGTCCCGTGTCAATATTGAAATGTAACCAATGGGCCGCTGATTGCCCTTCCTTTGGGCCGATCGCTGGCCAAAATGATTCAATTATATATATAGCCTATTCTATCGGCACAAAAGGTGCGTCGGCCCACATAAATCATAAAACACAACATATCCCTGCCTTGGGAAGGTCGCAAAAGAGGCAGAGAAGGGGTAAGAGTTAAGAGTTCTCCATTATGGACTTAAAAGACCTGGGGACAGAACATACTGTCTTGGGAACATAGGTCCCTGCGAACACGCTCCCTGTTGCTCAGGCCAGTCAAAGGTCCATCACTGGCTGCTTTTGTCATGTAGCAGTGCTGTGCTGATGTAATTCTCATGCTTACCTTGACATGGAATGACAAAATAGCCTCTTGTTCTCCACACTTCATGAGATCATCTAGCCGCTGCATGCAACTTGATAACCAAACAGAGTAGAAAATATGTGAATCCTATAGGAAGAACAACAAAAACACCCTTCCCCTTGACAAATGCCTTAATCACTCTTTTCTGTACGTCTTTTGCCATTGTTACGCTGTCAATATTTTGTATAATAGTGGAATCTACATCTTGATTCTCTAGTGCCATCCTTTTTGTTGTAGGCTAAATCAAATCAACTCATGTACTCAAGTATGCAAATATGTGTTAAGGTGGATGACTATGTCATCTATCCATCCTCGTATAGAGCCTGCTGAAATTATTTAATTGGCCTAAACACGTCTGAAATGATTTTATTGGCCCAAACAAGTCTCAAAGAACCGACTCCAGACCGAAATTCCGGAAATTATTTTGTGGGCAAGGTAAATTCGGGCTGGCTTCCAGGCTAGAAATCACCACCACCACTACCACAAATCCTCCTCCACGATATCCATGTGTTGTTATTACGGTGGCGTGAGTCACTCCTGAGCTGCTTGTGGCCCACGTGTGTGGAGTACTGCCTTGTGCTCCTGTAGTTTATCAGCAGCTGCGTCCGTCAGTAGTACACTTTCAAGGAAATCGCCAGCGACAGCCTCCGCATGGTGCTCTTTACTGCATGCTATGCAGATCATTTCCTCAGCTGTCCACTTACCAAGGAGCAGCTGTTTATTGTCTAAAAATAAATATATAAATAATGGAAAAATGAAATAGTCTGTTGTGTGTGTGTATGTGTGCATGTATCTGTGCATGTATCTGTGCGTGTGAGTGTGAGTGTGTGTGTGTGTGTGTGCATGTGTGCGCGCGTGTCTGTCCGTGTGTCTGTGCGTGTGTGTGTGTGCGTGCATGCATGTGTGTGTGTATGTGTGTGTGTGTGTGTGTGTTTGTGTGTGTGTGTGTGTGCGTGTATCTGTGCATGTATCTGTGCGTGTGAGTGTGTGTGTGTGTGCGTGTGTGTGAGTGTGTGCATGTGTGCGCGCGTGTCTGTCTGTGTGTCTGTGCGTGTGTGTGTGTGCGTGCATGCATGTGTGTGTGTGTGTGTGTGTGTGTGTGTGTGTGTTTGTGTGTCAAGGGTTAGAGGGGAGAGGGGAGAGGGGACAGGCAGGGAGAGCAGAGCAAGCTGGCTTTCTTTCTTAAGCTTCTCATCGATGGTGGCATCAGTCCAAGGGATGCACACACTTCCTGTCGCCTCTCAGCATTGCCATATGTGCAGGTGCTCTGGATGGAAAATGGATGTGTCCCATTCTTTCTTTGTGTTATGCTACCTTAAAATTCAAACTTAAATTCAAAAGGGAATTAATCTATTCGCATGACAAATAAGACCTTTGTACTGCAAATATTTGTATTCCAAAGTAGTCATACACTTGGCCATACAAAGAACAGGCAATTGAAATGACTAGGTGTAAACATATTGTGTGTATGTATACCTCCTCTCTCACTGTCCTGAATGCTCTCTCTCTTTCTCTCTCTCTCTTTCTCTGTCTGTCTTGCATGCTCTCTCTCTCTCTTGCTCTATCTTGCATGCTCTCTCTCTCACTCTTGCTCTATCTTGCATGCTCTCTCTCTCTTTCTCTCTCTCATTTTCTATCTGTTCATCTTCCCCACTCACTTCTTTTTTTCTCTTTTGCTTTTGTTTTGAACATAATTAAAATAAAACATGCTAAGCCTAAACTTCATGGTAAGAAATAATTAGTGGAAGGATTATCATGAAATTAGATTTGACAATCAACCTAAAAGTTGACAAATGAGCATTTACGGTTTTAACATGCAATGACATTTTAACGTAAAGCTGACATACTTCATAATTATGATGATAACTGCTCCTACTGACACATTTGCATATTGAATGATAATTCAGGAAGCTTTTATCTTCTGTTTGCATATTGCATGCTCATGCAACAATATGCTTTAGTTTGAATTACCATGACAGAGACAAACAGCAATTGAGAATAAAATATGTACTCTTCCCGGTAGGTTTTTCTCTGCAGTATAAAAAAGTAATTCTAGACAAAGACCTGGAGCAAGGGTCATGTTCTCTGTAATGGTTTTGAACTTTGAGGGTACAGCAAGTTAAAGCATAATATGACTCACACAAACACAAGTTAAAAAAGAGACTAGCATTTAATTTGCATTAAAACAATCTTTTGTTCTCAAAAATGCTTCAAGAGAAATCTTTCATGCATTACATTGCACAATCCAATACAAGGCACTCGGACCTGCAAAAATGATTCAAACAAAACATTCAACAGTACAATATAATTTAAATAACAACATTTAATTTCCAAATTCATTTGTTTTGAAACATTTTACTGAAACACATACTGTAGACATATAATGTCATAATAAATGTCTGCACATTTTTAAAAAAATGTAAAATATTTAGCTGTCAGTTTTATCTAAGTGAGGACTAACAATTAAGCTGCATTGTGAAAGAAGGCCATCGTGTAACAATACATATTACAAACACCACAAGACAAACAAAGGATGAAGCGTAGAAGTTTGAATACCAGCCAGAAGTGTTAGGAGAGGATGCTCTCAGAAGACTTGGGTCTTCAAGAGCTTCTTGAAGATAGTTAGGGGTGCCCTCTGCTCTGGTGGCAATTGATAGCTTGTTCCACCACACTACAAATTAGAATAGTCTGGATTAGAGATCTGCACTGAACAGTGTGCCATTTTTAGTCCTGCTCCCACCCGCATCTGTAACATTAGGCCCCACCCACAAAAGCCCGCAAGATATGCAGGAGGGATATTCAGTTAGGCCTTCTGTCTCACAAAAGGAGCACTTGACAGACACAACTGAAAAAGACTGCCAGATGTCTGATTTTAAGTTTCTTAATTCTGAATGTAGGTTAGGCTACAGCAACACAGCTATGCTAGCTAGCATCCGTTCTTTAGAAAGGCACAAACATCTGAAATAGCCTAGTGGTGTCCTCTTCCACTGTCATGCTTTCGATTTCGAGTTTCTACAACGGAGCAGCAGAAAAGAATTGAACCCACGTAGGCCTAAACGACAGTAGGCCTATCCGTCAGTTAGCTGCTTCAACCCCGTTTTTTTTTTTATGCTGCTTAACACAATATCCAGCTCAACTATAATTCTATACACGACTTTAATCATTTCTATATGTTGTTTTACTCGTATATTTCATTTGCGGGAGTGCAGTGAATCATCTGTTTCTTCCGCACCCGCAAACGCACCTCTCTCATCCCGCCTGCTCCCGCATAGAGCTTTCAAAACAAGTCCCGCGCCGCACTCTTTTGTGCAGACCTCTAGTCTGGATTGCTGTGTGGAAGAACACATCTGCCTGGGGATTACATGAGCTGTTATGAGAGCACTTAAAATAAATAAAATAAATGTTGAAGAAATATTAAAACTATTCAAATTAAATTAAAAACAGCCGCAAATGACTCTACATTTAATGGAATAATAAAACATAAAAAAAAAAACAAGAACACAGTCTCTAGATTGAGAGTGTGTGCATTCTAGTACTCTGGTTCTGCTCTTGAAGTTGGTCATGACTACTAAAGAGGCCATTAGTGTTCACCCCCCACACACACCTATTGTGACACAGCTGAATCCTGCACTGGATAATGAAACAAAGAAAGTGCTGTTGCCTTCTGAGACACAGGGAACGAGAGAGGAGGTCGGGAGCCGCATATTGCTACCATTGATCTTAAACGTCATTTGTAAGATCCCTGTGCATTGCCTCGGAGTCACTTATGGCCCAATATGAAATATCAGGCCGCTCTCCAGAGCTGGAGTGAAGGCTCAGTAGCTTTCATTAACTGCTCTACCTGGCTTCATTCGTTTCTATTGTTCCACAATGGTGGCTCATACATTTTAATGAGCTGGAGAGGCCGAACAGAGAATTAAAGCAGTTCTTTTTTTTTTTGCAATTAGTACGCAGCTGTATATGCTATCAGTATTTATTATATGACACACAGGGGTCAGCCTACGTTCAGGGCAGGGCGGTAGTCCGGTTTACTACCACCCTGGCCATTGATTAACTGAATTTCTTTGAAAATGTATTCATTTATCTATTTTTTAATCTCTGTGTATGATTGAATTTAATCTTGTGTGGGCCGTATAAATATCATTACACACAATTGCCAAAGTGCTGAGAAGGGCTTGTAGTCCTCTGAAGTTCTTAGAATTGTTATGATGGCGTAGAGCTTCTGGCTTTAAAAACATCATGACTCATTACACCCACTATCCACCCGCCCACCCTTCCACCTCCCACACACACTCCCACACGCCTGTGTGTTTTGAAGTAGCTGCTGCTGTCCCGTGGTCTTGCTGGAAGCTACCCTAGTGCCAGCTGTTGGTTGTCCGAGCCCCATTCCCAGCAGCCCTTTCCTGGGCTTCCCTCTCCCACTCATTCTTTCCCGCTCCCTCCTGAGGCTCTCCGATGCCTCTGGCTTTCAGGGACACTTCGCTTCAAAGAAGGGAGACGTTTGCGTTGGTGAGCTCCGGGCATCCACTTCCCCTCCTGGCGGAGCCCGCGGGTGCTGAGGCCCACCTCGTCAGTCTGGGGGCCAGTCATGGCTGGCAGGCAGGCTACGCAGCTCTGGAGGAACACCACACACACACGCACACACACACTTTCTCTTTAACTCTCTTCGACAACCGAACTCATACTGCCAACATCAAAGTAGGCCATGGAGTTTGTGCTTCTCTCCCCTTCCGTGCAGTTAGATGTTGAGTTGCCAGTGACGAGTTATTTATACCTGCCAAATGTAGGTACTGCCATATTATTTTTAAAAAAAACACACATGAGCACTGTCAGGTCACACTCAGGGCTTTCTCAGTAGAAAGACGTGGAGTAGCTTATTGGCATGGTTTACTGTCTTCTGCAGCCTACAAGGTGTTGCTGACCCTCTACCACCCACAAGCTAGGAGGTTGGTTTGTTTCCAGTGAACGGAGAGGTGAGAGAGAGATAAAAAAAAACCTGTTTCCCTGAAGATCAAAACATGGCGGAAGCTTATTTTAAAACTATTTTTCTTGTGTCTACTGAGCAAAGGATTCTCAAATCTTTTTACTTGAGGCAAACAACACAGTTCAAACAGTGAAATGGTAACCTAGAATTGCTAAAAGACTCTTACAACAAGGATGGAACTTGGAACAAGGTACCCACACTATGGTCCTGGAAATTGAATTGTTCCTTTGTGAACATTCAGTAGGGATGTTTAATCTAGTCTCAGACCTCTGGTTGCCATCACTTGTCCTTGCCTATTATTACCAGAAACACCATCACAGAGAGTCTAACTGATTGTCCGGCCTCCACACAAAGGGGGTGTGCGTAGAGCAAAGGTCGACTCTGTGGGCAGGGAGCCAGGAGTGCAGGCTGCTCTCAGGGGCCCATTCTAGAGCTCCATCAGGGCAAAGGTCAAGGCTAGCCAATCAAATCCAACCAGCTCAGAGGCCAGCTAATGGGGTCCATCTGTTGGGTACCCAGGTATCTGAGGCAAAGTGGCGATAAAGACCTGTGTGTGTGTGTGTGTGTTATCATGTGTTATCATGTGTATGCGCATGTTTGTGCATGCATCCATTGGCATTGTGTGTGTGTGTGTGTGTGTGTGTGCGTGCGTGTGTGCGCGCGTGCAGGTGTGTGTGTGTGTGTGTGTATGTCCGTGTGTGTTTTGTGTGTTCGTTTGTGTGTTTGTAGTGCGTGTTGCGATAAAAAAGCATGTGTGCAGAAAAGAGAGAATGATGATGATAAAGATAGCGGGTAAGAGAGGGTTGGCCCATCATGTCAGGAAGAGAAGAGAAGATGTAATAGCTCCCTCACACTCTCTAACTGTTCCGCAGAGATGCACACACACACCGTGTCGTGGGAGCCCCGTGCTGCATGAGAATGAGCCGTAACGGGCTGCTATGGATTATATGAGCGGAACCCATTCAACTCAAATGATTTCAGACGTGGCACCCTCCCCATAGGCTGGCACGCTGCCCCGCTCTGTAAAAATACGGCACACAACGAAGTGCTGTTTTAATCTCTTATGAAGACAGGCCTGTTTGCTGGGAAGCTGATCATTTTATAAAAATGCGAAACGTTTAGGCCTTGGACAACGCGTCGACGTAATCGATGACATCGACGCAAAAAATACGTTGACGCAAAATATGAGCGTTGATTCGTCAAGCATAACATGTGCTGCTAAATATTTTTAATTTTACACCTTCTGTGTTTTCCATACGTTGACTAATCTCTGGCCGGGCACCACGAAATCAAAACCGGCCACCCATTGATGTTCTATGTTGTAGTCCTACTAAATTAAAGATAAGATAATTTCATTGAGCTGCACTTTTTACTCACACTTTTTCCTCGCCCCGCCTGCTCTCTTTCGTAACGAGCCCGCTGCTCCTCCTCTGCATGTGCATTTAACAAATTATTCACCATTGTTGTTGCCACATAAAAGCACTGCATAGAACACAGTGGGCTAAATTGCTATTAAATCCGCTTAGCATCGTGACCATGCTGCGCAAATTTGTTCAAAACTGCAGCATTAAAGTTAAGGTAAACTCTGCTAAGGTCTTATCACAACATAGTACATTAAGGAGACTAAACTAAGTTAAGTTACAGTATGCAATCAAGCAGTATTTCAAAGCTAACGTTAGAATACTGTTTGGATGTCAAGTTTAGCATGCTTACTTGCAGCTGCTTGTATTCGTTACTCAGGCTCATTTTATTGACTCTGAATGTTTGCAAAATCCCGATGTAAATGGAAAAGTGTTTTCTAAGACTCAAAAGTGCTTGTCCAACGGAGAAGTACGAACCGTTATTTGAACTACGTTATGAATTGCATCCACACATCAGCAGCCTTTAACTGTGTTAATGTTAATTGCAAGGATTCCCACACGAACGTCTTAAAATGACAGGCACTCAATTAGACATACACTACTGAACTTTATTGAATGCTACCTCTGACTAAGAATGCATTACTTTGCACTTGTATAGTCTTTTATTTTGGAATCTTAAGAGCAATAAACATATATTGCAATGTTAAAGAATTCATGTTTTTTCATTCATATATGTAAATAAACATGTATAAGTTGCTATTAGTGAATTAATTGGGAGATAATCGATAATCGAATCGAATCGAAATCGAATCGGACTGAAAAAATGAATCGTTAGATAAATCGATGCATCGAAAAAATAATCGCTAGATTAATCGTTTAAAAAATAATCGTTTATCCCAGCCCTAGAAACGTTGCTTTGCCGCACAGGGACATGTCAGGCACCGTGGACAGGATGTGTTAAACAGTTAAATGGATGAACTCTGTGTGTGTGTGTGTGTGTGTGTGTGTGTGTGTGTCTGTGTGTGTGTGTCATCTACTGCAATGGAGAATCAGTAGTATTGTAAGGGGTAGTGGGTGGTGTCATATAAAGTCTCTCTTGTCTTGTCTCGTTGCTTTATCTGCTGTCTGCCCTGGTAACAGTTTGTATGTCAGGCTTTTGACTGGCTGAAGCACTGCTCTCCCATATGAGAAGCAAATGCTTACCCAGTACTCTCGAAGGAAGAGCCATCATTCCATATAACACTGCAACACAATCTACTATACAACTCACCATTAAATGTCATTTCTCTATACTTACACTTATCAAACGAGAACAAAGCAAACTCGACAGGTACAACATTTGGAACAGGACTATGTCTCAGACAGTGGGAGACAGTGTGTCTTCCATTATTAAACCGCCCATTACCTAACCTCCTTGTATGAAAGGCACTGAAACTGTGCCGGTAAGTCAGGGAGGCAGCGTTCTTGAGCAGTTGTAGTGCACATGAGTTGAGGCAGTATAGGCTACAGTGATAGAGAGGTGTACGTACTTCCAGGGAGTGTCCTAGCTGTCCTAGCAGGCTTGTTTTAATGGAGGCTTTTGGGGGAATTCTGAGAGAGAGAGAGAGAGAGAGAGAGAGAGAACAGCATCTGCACTGCCCCTGGGCAAACCACATGGTCTGAGCTGATTTACATGAAAAGGAACCCGTCACTCACCCTTAAAACAATCTCCTGTTTGCACATCTGAGTGCCTCGAAGACAGAGACCAAAGAAATGATCTAAGCCCTCTCAAACCAGGGCTACATGTTTTGCAAACCTATACGTTTTGATGTGTTAAAAAAGTCATGATTTGATGTAGTCAAGAGCAGAGATGGCAAAAGTACTCACTTCCCGTACTCAAGTAGAAGTACAAATACTTGTGTTAAAAAATACTCTGGTAAAAGTAGAAGTACTGATTTAACTTCTTTACTCAAGTAAAAGTAACAAATTACAGGCTTGGAAACATACTTAAAGTATAAAAGTAAAAGTAGTCTTGTGAATGACAACCATTTTTTATGCAACGGTACCTGGACCACACAAATAGAGTGCAAGAGTGCTTGTCTCTCTTTTTAAATCTTCCCCTTAACCTGTTGGGCCATTTCTAAGCTTTCCCGCCCAACATTGCACTGCCTACTTCAGAGGGCAGTGTGTTCTTTTGGCCTACCATCAAATGCTGGACATCTTTAGAAAGCTAAGATCCTGTAGTTTCTTAGGAAGCACTGGCACAGAGTTACAGAGCCTAGTATATTGTTTTTTTCTTTCTGCCGGATAACAAGCATCTCTGAACTGACCACATTTCAGCCCTCTAGATCACTTGATACGATTTTAGAGACACAACTGAGCCCGAACACCAGGTCTTGCGAAGCTGTGTGCAAAAGTAGATCAATATAGAATGAAAAATGAGTACTTTAGACCATCATTTGTGGTGTGCTCATGCGTTTTCTAATGCCCTATGGAAACTCCCCATAGGATTTTTGGTTACCCAAAATGCATACTGACAATGCATTTCTGTGGTTTCTTGTAGACTATTTGGATTTGTAGGCCATGTCAGGTTCTGATAATGACTACATAAAATGGAATAATTATACAAAAGTCTCTATTTTTGCATTTTCTTTGTTGGTTTCATGGGTGTGTATAAGATGGACTAACTAATATTGGATAAAACAACATTAATATTTAATTCCTATGGATTCCTGTGAATATTTCAAGACCAGGAATGTAGTGGTAAAAAAAGAGGTGGGTAAACAATTTGGTAACACTTTATTTTAATGTGTCGCTGTTACAGTGTACCTACCTAATTAGGTACAGTGATACAACCTGTGTAACAACATGTACTATCAGGTACTATCATTGTACTTGCATTATGTATTTGTGGGTACCTACATATAGTTGTTACATTGTAATACTGAGTGCTTTTACAAAACTTTGCCAATTTGTCTAAATTTTCATCAGAGGCAAAGAGCTGACATGAGACCTGCTGGATGGGGTAAATCTGGTCATGATAGATTTGATATACAAACCATTCTTAGCTCCAGTCAAGGCCTCATTGTCTTCATGTAACAGCTGTGCTGCTACAACCTTGTTACTCTTTGATACAGTGGAATAAACCTATTAAGTGTACCAGTTAATTATTTACATGTACAAATTACATGTATGTTATGTCTTCGATGTCTTGGAACAGGTCTACTAATTCACTACATAGTACATGTATCAACTGTGTTGGTACACATGTATTACTCTTTTGATACAGTGGAATAAACCCATTAAAATAAAGTGTATCAGTTAAGTACTTACATGTACATATTATATACATCCTGTCATGCATCCTGTAATTGATGTGTTGAAACGTGTCTGCTGTTACACCACACAGTACATGTGAATTAGTAGACCTGTTCCAAGACATCGAAGACACAACATACATGTCATATGTACATGTAAGTAATTAACTGGTACACTTAATAGGTTTAATTTCCACTGTATCAAAGAGTAACAAGGTTGTAGCAGCACAGCTGTTACATGTACACTGAAGACAATGAGGCTTTGACTGGAGCTAAGTATGGTTAGTATATCAAATCTATCATGACCAGATTTATCCCATCCAGCAGGTCTCAGGTCAGCTCTTTGCCTCTGATGAAAATTTAGGCAAATCGGCAAAGTTTTGTAAAAGCACCCAGTATTACAATGTAACAACTATATGTAGGTACCCACAAATACATAATGCAATTACAATGATAGTACCTGATAGTACATGTTGTTACACAGGTTGTACCACTGTACCTAATTAGGTAGGTACACTGTAACAGCGACACATTAAAATAAGGTGTTACCAACAATTCTGTGATCACAGTAAGGTGGACTGTGCCATGCCGTAGGCCTATCCGATTTTTAGAAGAGGCATTCAGAACATGTTTGATGGTGGAGGTTATTGTCCAATGTTTATATAATACAAGTGCCATTAAGTGGTTCATAGTGGTGTGTGTGTGTGTGTGAGTGTTGATGAGTGTACATATTGGTATTGTAGATAATACAGTGTGATTTTTAAATGTTAACAGTTGTAATTGGTGAATAAACTCTTTTGAGAGGTGGATAAACTCTAATAAGAGGTGGATAAACTATTTCTGAAATTTCAGGTGGGTAAACTGCGTTTAGCCTACTTGCGTTTAGCCTCCACTACATCCCTGTTCAAGCTGCATCTACTTATTGCTAACAATATAGGCTACACTGCAGCTAGAAGTTGGGAAGCACCAAAGGCGAGGAGAGGTAGAGGGCATTTTTGACTAAATTTAATTGAGCGTGTCTCATTTTAGGGGCCGGATGCTTCGGAGCCTACTACTACGTGCTAACATTAACGTTACTGCCATCAAGCTGCAATGATAAGCCGCGAATAAATGCCGCCTAAATCTGTCGAGTCATATTGTAGTGGTGCGTCAAGTGCAACGTAGGCTATATTCCCATCCGCTATTGATGACGCGAAAAATAATAACGGTAGCCTAACTCCACTGAAATTATTTTAAACTAAAGTAACAAGCCAGTTTTGTAAAATGTAAGGAGTAGAAAGTACCGATATTTGTGTTAAAATGTAAGGAGTAAAAGTAAAAAGTCGCCTCAAAATAAATAGTAAAGTAAAAATATCTGAAAAACCTACTTGAGTACAGTAAGGAAGTATTTGTACTACGTTACTTCCCATCTCTGGTCAAGAGATGTACTCTGTTACCAACAACGAAGATATCATATTTTTCATGAACAAAAATCATGATATTCTGTTCATTTAACAAATCAGAATAAATGAAATACTGATTCAAGATGCGTTAATAAACAGCTAAGTCAGAGACTTTTCTTGTGCCTGTACTACAGCGCATTGCTGTGAAGAACTCAGGAGGCCAGCAGACAGGACAGAAGGTCAGAGTATCTCCCCTTGCCAAAACTCCAGGGTTTTTCCCTGCTTCTGTTTCATGTGTGTGTGTGTGTGTGTTTGTTTATACATGTGTGTGTACGTGTTTGTGTGTGTGTGAGTGTGTTTACTGGCCCCCCTAATGAGCCTATGTTTCTCCCAGTCACCATCTGTTCCTCCACCGACAAATAAATAAATAACATCCAGGAACTCTGCAATGGGCCTGATAAATCAAAGTCATTAAATATTTCTTCTCCACAACAGCTCGTGCATCCCAGCAACAGGTCTGCTCAGGCCTTGACTGTAAAACATCATGTGTTCTTTTTGTCCCTTTTGAACTCCACCACTATTGGTGAACAGCTTTGCTGGGAAGGCTTTGTCTCATTTATTTTACTTTACTTAGCTTGGAGACCTACCGTTTAAGCCTCTTTGACCAAGGTCGCTGCACAGATATTCCAAGATGCCAAATTTGCAGTTACTTCTGAAAGCTTCTAATGGGTGGATCAAAAGCGATCAAAGCCCTGGAAGATTAAACATCTTGCGTCATGCCCGTTGAACAAGCGGTCTGTGCATGCAGGAGAATAACTCAGCCATTAACCACGGATTAACCAAATGCCTGATTGTTCCATTGTTCATTAAGAACTCCTCCATCCTTGATTCTCACAAGCATATCACCCCAATTATGGATACAGTACCTTGATATTAAATAACTACATAGATAATCCAGTGCAGCTTAGATGAAAAGATAGTATCTTAAATGTATTCAGGACAATGCACTTTTTTCATCCCTCCAAGGAATATTGCTTAAGGCTTTGATTGTGAGTCTTTATGAACAGATAAAAATAATAGTTAAGAGTGAGATTTTGGAGTAATTTGGTAAGCGTCTTTTGCATTTACAGGTTAATATACATCTCGTCTCCTGTTTCAGCACCTAGTTAAAATTATGGTCATCACTAAGATGTAGGCCTATTAATTTGCATGATCGCGGATGATCGTAGAATTTCCTATTCCTCTAAGGTACAGGATATGCATCCCGGGTAAACAATATTTTAACTGAGCTGACATGGGTAGTCACATCAAATGCACCAAAATGCATAGCATGCTCTCATGTTTGTCTCTCCCTTAATTGCAACTCATTTGAATTCCCATCAACACATCCAAGCATCTCGGCCGTGGAGATAGACAGCACAAGACATCCGCTTGTTTTGGTCGGAGTCAAATCTTCCCGCTGTCAGATACCATAAAAATCCAGCAGGTGTAAAATGAACAGTGACAGCAGACAGGGACTGGCTCTGGTAAACCAATCAGAGGATGTTGCATGCTTGTTTTACATCGATTGGGAGATCCTCTTGCCAAACAGAAACCCATGTAGCCTACCCTCGCTAAGGGAGGGAGCTGGCCAAGCCAAAGGGTAACGGGCAACAGCATGTCCACTGATGTGAGATGCTTATTATTGACTAGAAAGAAACATCAGATCATCCACATTCAGTCTCCAGTGGAAAAGCCAGATAACAGTTAGTGTTTCTGTGACAAAGCAACATCTAACTGATATCAAAGCTACATACATCATACTGTTTCATAAATCACTAATCAGTCACAGTGTGTTGTCAAAGCCAAAGTCAGAGACAACTGCAGAGACACATACATTAAACATATTGGGAACATACAGACACACAATATGCTGAGCCCACAGCCCCCCCAGTGGCGCAAAAAGTGGGTGGTATACGCTATATGCGGCGCATAGGGGCGCAGCTCCATGGGGGCGCCAAAGCGATGGTAAAATATATATATATATATATATATATATATTTGGTATTTTCTATATGTAGCTACTGCTGTCCGTTTCTAAATCATTTCAACTTTTTTCTCAATGTTCTATAACATTTTAGAGGACTAACAGGCTTGAATAGGCGCCCTATCTCACAAGATTCCATTATTAGGGGTTTGCACGGCGTGTCATCAGATCTGGACATCGCCATATTGGAGATACTCGCCTCATTAGAAAGCATTAGGCACTGAAGTAAATCCCTAACATCGTCAAGGAAAATGGTTCATTATTGCGGTGTTTTAGGTTGTACCAATAGGTCAGACTGAGAAAAACATCTGGTGTAGGTATCGACTTCCAAAAGTTATTAAAAAACCAGGGAGAAGGGACAATAATGCCAGAAGTTATCAGAGGAAGGGGGGCTTGTTGTTGAACTTGGTACTTCGTCTCCCTCACCCAACTCATATGGATCTGCGCTGCCAATAATCCGTAATTTCTCGAAACATCGCGCCTTTTCTTGGTCCAAGTCCTGCCCTATATGCCTTTGCATCTTAGACGCATTTTGATGAGCTTTTCTGTTGTTTAGACACGGCTACAATCACGTAACATATCCAAAGTGCATAATACTTCATTGTACTTCATTCACTGAGTATCGCCAATATGGCCGCGCGTGCTGGGTTACCATAGTTACCGGCCAGAACGTGACGTCGGTGCAAACCCCTAATAGAATTTTGACATAGAAGAGGGAGTGGGGGCGCTGTGAGCGCTGGGCGAGCAGATAGGCCTACGAGTAGTGAGTAGCCGTCTATGGTAAAAGATGAATACAGCAAAAAAAAGCTGTTGACGACTAAAAATAGAAAAAGAAAGAGGGAAAACGAGATGGCATGTCAAGGGATGCAACAGCAGTTAAATAAGTGGACGGTGAAAGGCAACAGGTAGGATTTAAAGTGATGACGTCTGTACTTGGAGGCTTGCAAATATGAATGTTAACAGACTAACTAGCGTTTGTTAAGCATAATGCCGATTGAAACATAGCCTATGCCATTCAGATAGCTAGGTGGCTACCATGCTCATACTGCACTTTTAATGGCCAACTGCAAATAGAAATGTCATGCTAGCAGTAACTCATTACATTTTTCCATATCCTAACAATAAAGGCTCCTTGTAATAACTTAATATTGTGTTGTCAATGTAGTGCAAACAAACAAGGCTAGAGTGCCTATCAGCCTTATCCATTGTGAGCATTAGCTGGCAAAAGTTGAACTGTGAAAAGTTGAAGTATGAAGCTGAACTTCATATGGGCAGATGCTCTGACCTACCACCGACCGTCCACTCTTGTCGGCCACCCAACAGATCACACCACGTGGGGCATAACTCAATTTAAGCTTAGTAGGGGGCCCTCTGGCCCATGGAGGATTGGGAAAGATGTCATCAGGGGAACCATTTGTAGTACTGTTAAAGGCTGCTACATACTCTGGGATGGTAAAGGGGATGGCTATGTAAGGATACACTTCAGAGGCAGATGGCATTAACCCGCATACCCAACACGAATGCTTACGCTTGGCCTGGGCCAACCCATGAGCCGTCTTCAGAAAAGTGTTGTCCTTGTGCACATCATGATGGCTGTCATACAGAGTATCAGTAACAATAACCAGGTGACACAGGATAACAGCACAACAAAACAACATTCTCGGTGACATTTTCAGTTGATAAAGGAGACACACAACAACAGTTACACAACACAGAATTCAGTGAGCTGATCGCTGTTAGAGAACGATGGAGTTGAGGATTCCTTTGGGAAACAGAGTCTTTTTGGGGAGAAGTGAAGGAGACCGGCAGGCAACAGTTCAGTTCAAAGGCAAAAGTCTCTGTCCTGGATGATGTCCGTGGCTTCGAGCAACTTCATGGGTACATGTGGAGTGAAAGTAAAGAGCAGTATCAGTTGGAGGATAGTCATGGTTGCAGTGAGAACAATCATATAATGATTAAATGTAATATATAATCAAGTTATAGTATTGATTGTAACATAACAGTATAATATGCAAACAAATAATGATTAAACATTTCACAGGTATATGTAATCATTCCTGAATTAGATAATGGCTAATGCCAATAATAAAAAAAAAACAGGTAAGACTTGTCCAAGTCTATCACCTTTCTGGGCATGAGTTTGTGTCACCAAGAGTCAATTAGCACAACACTCCAAACAGGCTCGGTTTTACAGGGAAAGATTCTACACTGGTGTCCCTACCCTTTTCATTTTTTCCTCTGACCTCCCGTGAAAACAACAAATCCACCGTCAAAAGGAAAGTCTTCCGTGAATCTTCCTCCCTGGTCTACACCCTATTTCTAAAAAGAAGACGGGCGGAAAATCAGATATAATTCGTACCCTGCCCGGCGTGTCATGTTTCCGGCGGATCAACTAGTTTGCAGTGGCTCGCGTGTATCCATTTGGTTTTGCCCTGGTTATGAGAACCGTTTAGACTCTCTTAAAGTGGCAATGCACCATTTATCAATACTTATCAAGTATAACATCAAGTTAAACATCAAATTGGCAGCATTTCTTTAAAAACATATTCAATAGACACTAATACACAGTAATAGTGTAAATTATTAGTCTTTTGTTTTAGGGGGGGGGGGGCGCCAATATTGTTGTTGCATACCCCTCAAAAATGGGTAGTTGCGCCCCTGCCCCCCCCTCCCACACACACACACACATACAACAGACAGACACACACACACACACACACACACACACACATACACATACACAGACAACCACACTGCTCACATTCTCCACAGATAATAAATTAGGCTAACAATTATTGCAATACAATAAGTTAAGAGGGTAGACCATCAAGTATTTTGTTTTGAACTGTGCCTTAGTATTGGTATGGTATAATTATTTAAAAAGGCAAAATAATTGACACTACATTACATCACATGCTGTTCCCAACGGTTTGTCAACCATTTTGTGTAGCTGTAAGAACTGTGTACTGAATAGTTAATGTAATTTCTTAGACAAATGCTCTTTGTTTATATAGTTGATATTCAAAAGCAGTCATAATTAGGGTAAGTCTAATTGAACTAATATGCACATTAGAAATGCATTGTATTAACGCCCTCAATGATTCAACATATGTTAGCACATTGTACCTAAGGCTACATAAATAAATGACTATTTGTTTTTAAGTAACTCACATACATTGAAGCCACATTTGAGCAAATCAACAATTCCTGGTGGTCTCTTTTGCATTATACCGTCCTCAAAGATTTGCTCACGTTGTTGTCAGTGACCCCGGGCGGTGTGGTGATTCAGGACCCCAATGGGCCTCCTGACCTGAGAGCGTCCTTCAGGCTGGTTTGGTTGAGATGTGTGACTCAGACTCAGACATACACCCTTGGTGCACCTCTGAGTTGTTCTCAAAACAGAGATGTGAGATGTCTGAGTCCTAGAGCCAGATTTGTACTTACAGCCAAAGCTGGGAGGTTGACCCAGCAGCACTTTCCTCTTCTCCCCAAGAGAAACAGCGATGTGTACACATCTGTAGTGGCTAGCAATTATTTGCCAACTTTGTCATCAATGCTGATAACTAGAGCTCGGTTTTAATCACTTTTTTTCAGTTTTATGTACATCCAAGTAATCTACTGCAGAAACCTTGGCATCCTTAAATGTCTACATTCAAAAGTGCATCTCAAGCTTTAAAGGATTCTGCATAAACTATGATGTTGCTGCATTTAATTTTCAGCAACATGAGTCTGAACTCCCTGTTGAGTATTTTACGAAGAAGGGGAAAAAGTAAACATTATAAACACTTATAAAAAACTTATATTTTTTCCAGATATGTAAATTAAGCACATTAACCATGGACTGCATATTGCTGTTTCATTTGCAAATACATTAGCAATTCTGGATAGTGGAAATTACACATTCATTGAAGTATGTTCAACATATTACAGCCTAGTATCATGACATCATTACGATATATTCAGATGGTCTTTGCAATCATGCCAAAATCTGATCTATTACCTCAAGTTTTACAGTAAAGATTATTCAAGCAATGACAAAATTCACCAAGATCAGAGTCCCTTATGTTTCTAAATTTGACCTCAAAACCTAATGAAATACAAGGGAATCTATTTTACTTGAATTGGGAAGGTCAAAGCAAGGTATGCTGTACACTGTGGATGGAGGTATTTATTTATAAACTAGCAGTTTTTTCTTCATCAGTTTTAAGTCTCATCAAGTCTATGATATACTGACTAATGTCAGATGGCTAAATCTGATAGTTCATTAGAATAATGCAACACACACACACACACACAAAACAAACAGTCATGCATGGAATGGAATGGGTTGATAGTGTCCACAATACCATAAGGGTTATGAACTCACACTCTGAATATTGAGAATGTGTGTGTGTGTGTGTGTGTGTGAGAGAGAGAGAGAGAGAGAGAGAGAGAGAGAGAGAGAGAGAGAGAGAGAGAGTGTGTGTGTGTGTGTTCAAAACTAACTGGTACAGAAATAGCAAGCTGTCCCTGGGCTGCATGGAGACTGGACTATTACTTACAGCAGCTTGGCCCAGGGTTAGCGCTAGCCACGGACCTTTCTCAACACTTCCAGTCAGCACCTTTTAATGAAACATCTAAGACTCTCTCTCTCTCTCACTCACACACATTCTCTCTCTCTCTCTCTCTCTCTCTCTCTCTCTCTCTGTCCTCTACTGGGTGTCTGTAGTGTGTGTGTGTGTGTGTGTGTGTGTGTGTGTTTGCATGGCTATCCCTCTCCCTTGCTCATACTACTTATGTTAGTCTCATGTATTTCTCTCTCTCTGTGTCTCCCTATCCCCCTCTCTCTCTTGTCCTTTGTTTCTGTATTAGAGATGTTGTTGTGCGTCATGGTTGTGCATGATGTGGGTCATAGGTCATTCAGGAAAAGAAAAAAAACATGTATAAAGCACATACCACATTTATAAAGTCTCCTTTTGTCAGAGCCAGTAGGCTACTAACACAACATGAGCTTTCAGTCAGTGATGTAGCCTACAGAAAGCAATTTACTTTCACATTCACTAACACAAACTAAAGCTTGAGAGTTGCATAACCCTCCACCGAAGTCATTCCGACATCAGTGGTGTAATGATTTTTTTGTAGAAAACAAAGATTATCTCTAAATGCTCCTTTGGATTTGGCTCCTTTGGAGTTTTTCTCGATCGCTTTAATGTTTGCACTAACTCTGACATTATGTTTTCAAAACAAATAACACAGGTCTAAAGAAAAGCACTCTGTCCAAAATGTCACATGTTGTTTGCAAACTCTCAAAACATTTAAAACATGCAGCAAAAGCAAATTTTGCCTTCACACACATATTGTAGTCAAATCACTGTGATTTCAGTCAATCATTACATACTGGACAACACAATGCAAAACATAGTTCTCAAAATGAGGAGTGTCAGCCTTCATTGTTGCTATGTCTTTGCCATAGTGCCATTACACTGTGAAAAGACTAAATGTATTGAATAAAATGGTAACACTTTACTTGATGGGTGAGTTACATTCATAGCAGCTGTCATAAACTGCACATAAAGCATTCATGACTGTTTCATGAGACATGACTCAACATTCATACCAAACCTTTCATGAATGTGGAAGACAGAACGACGGCAACTTGTCAAAATAAACGTCCAACAATCGCAAAGCAGCATTGCCGATTATGTTCTAAACCTCTTACCTGATCACGTCACATCTGAGTCAATGTATTTGTGTAACCTGGATAGCATTAATTTAATCTCTCCAGCCTTTGTAAATATTTCATGAATATCTTATGAAGTCTACATTAAATGTCACTTACAACCCTAACTGGATTAATGTAAACCACCAAGAGAGCTGGGAGGTAAACTAGCCTACATTCAGCTGACCCGTATTTGTGTAACCTGGAACAGTTGGACATTCCCAGTAGCAAAAAATGAGGAATCATCTGCAAAGGTTACATCATAAAACAAATACATTTTTCTGGAACAAAAATTATTTGCTTGACCATGTTCTGTCTTTTTGGCACTGGAGTAGCCCGTTGACTCAGATGTGATGCGATCAGGTAAGAGGTTTGGAACAAAAACGGCAATGCTGCTTTGCGATTGTTGGACTTTTATTTTGACAAGTTGTTGTCATTCTGTCTTCAACATTCATGGTACTATGAATGTGTTATGAACTCACCCGTCAAGTAAAGTGTTACTAATAAAATTGAATTGTATTCATTCTTCTCAAGATATAATGCTGTCATTGACATGTAAAACCTTCAGTAAGCACCTAGACAAGACAAATTTCATAAAACTACAACTTGTCATTTCACTGAAATAGAGTAAACACCTGGACTTGTCAGATTTTTTGCAAAGAAGGTGAAGATCAAGAACTGAGAAAATCTGTAATGGAGATTGAAGAAATACAGACCTTGTTGTTCTATGGAGAAACACTTCAAGAGGAAATGTGAGCAGTAGCCACTGGGAATCTGAACGAGAGCACAACATGTTGGAAGCAGCTTGTCACATTTGAATCATGAAGCTCATTTATGCCAAAGGGTGTTATTTTGAGAGGGAATGAAACCACGTAAGAACGCGAGCCCCACTTTTCCTGTGTTTTTAGAAAGTGACTGATTTCCTGTGAAACTGATGAATGACTCTTGGCATAATAGAGAAGGCAATTTCTGATGCACAGAGGAAGCATCTTACTAGTGACACACATGCGCTATGAGTGGTGCACCACCGTGAAAATGTCAACACAATTTAAACACAAGACCCAGAAATGAATGCATTCTCATACATGGCTGATGCCAGACATATCAGAGGCAAAGTTTACAGCTGTCATCTCCAGATCATATGACTATACATCAACTCAAAAACTTTATAATAGTTTTTTTAAATTATTATTAGCCTATGTATTACTTTTTATTGGGCATGACACAACCACACCCTTCATACTGTAAGTAAATTCAGGATTTCAATCAATTCATCATTTAAAAAAAAACATGTCCATCTATCTACCCCCTCCTGCACGTACAACACCCCCCCCCCCCCCCCATCCCATCCATCACTGGTGCAGAGTGGTTGCCACGTCAGCAGAGGCTCCTTGCCGTACTGCCAGTGTGATGGTTCCTCCGTCAGCACTGGCCCTCCAACTGACAGGGCCGCGAAGAGAGATATAGATGGCCGCCGGCCTCTCCGCAGCCTCCAGTAGACACTTCGTAAATGTGGCCGTATGCTCTAATGGCCCCCTCATTAGGGATCTGTTGGAATGCAGCACTGTCGATAATATATATTCATTGGCACTTCAAGGGTGTGATGCCGGGGATTTATCATGCCATTCCATAAAGCCTCACTGGATTGTTTGGATTCAATGTGGCGCTTTGTATGTGTGTGTGTGTGTGTGTGTGTGTCTGTCTGTCTGTCTGTCTGCCTGTATGTGTATGGGTGTGTGTGTGTGTGGGGGGGGGGGGGGTGTGTGTGTGTGGGTGGGTGTTTCCTCTGTGTGTCAGGTCACAGGAGATATAACACAACAATTCAGACTAAAGAAATAAATATATAAGTATAAGTAAGTATATATACTCTTTTGATCCCGTGAGGGAAATTTGGTCTCCTCATTTATCCCAATCCGTGAATTAGTGAAACACACACACAGCACACAGTGTACACACAGTGAGGTGAAGCACACACTAATCCCGGCGCAGTGAGCTGCCTGCATCAACAGCGGGGAGCAGTGAGGGGTTATGTGCCTTGCTCAAGGGCACTTCAGCCGTGCCTACTGGTCGGGGTTCGAACCGGTAACCCTCCGGTTACAGGGCCGAAGTGCTAACCAGTAGGCCACGGCTGCCCCTAAACATCCCAAATCCCAATCCCAAAACAAGGAAGTAAATGCATGATTAATTGACAAATCAAAATAAAAGTTCAAAAGGTTCATAGAAATGAACAATGGATAAACGGAACTAGACAAAAATGAAACAACCAATCAAAGTAAAGAAAACCTTTTCCAAACAAGCAGTGCTGCTGACCCCAGCACAGGCTGGCACCTCGTCTCACGATACAATGTAGCCACCCTCCCAAGAGGGAGTTTGATCAGCGACCCTGGCACACACTACAATGTAGCCTTATGTGCAGGTCCACTGACCACACACACAACACACAGCTATGGCTGTCAAAAAACACAGCTATGTCATCTGGTCCACTGGCATTGTCCTGAGGTTTCATCAGACCTTTATAGCGCACAGTTCCTAATTAGCACAACCAGGAACAGGCGTGCTCGATTGACAGCCGCCAATCAAGGAGGAGGCAGGACCAACACAGTGTGGTAGAGAGGCAGAACACATACACAAACACAGTACGGCCATAACAGTAAGTCCATCTGTGAGTGTGAAGTAATGATATCCCTTGAGATTAGCATTCAAACAGTCAGATTAGTGAAGACTGTAGTTAGACTGTCACACATCAAAAAATGAATCCATGAGCACCAGAATTAATTTTCTCCAAGATCCAAGGCCTTTTAGCCAAGTCATGTTTGTTACCCGTGTCAGTCTAGAGCATCTTCTGTTTTCATACTTTCCCTGTTCCCGTTCTTCTGTATTATCAACCTTCAGAGTGATGATCCACCAAAGGTTTTACAGATGGAGGTAAGGAAGAAGTTAAACTGTCCCTGCAAATGAAAACTGAAAAAATATATATATATACCGCATGCTATGTATATTTCTCAGTAATGTGTCACTGTACGTTTGATCTCCCTGACATGCAAGAACACATTGTCAGCTTTTCAGACTGCGCTGATGTCAGGCGCTGAGAAATTGGGCCTTTGCAGCAGTTTGTAGGAGGGATAATAAGGGCCTCATACTCCACCGATCTGAACGATGCCATTTTAAACCAGGGAGACAAGATGTTATTCTCTTCTCTCACAAACTCATTCATCATGGGAGAAAGGCAAAGAGTTTTAAAGCACACTTCTTTTGTTGACATGTTGCACAGCATCATCTGGAATGGCAGTAGTGCCATAATTGCATTATGTAGACCGTAATGTACAGAACTGAGAGAGGGAGGCGGTTGCTCCATTAGACAACATCATCTCTAATTCATTTGCGGCCTCGGAAAGCACAAAATCAGCAGAGCGTCTTGGCTGCAATTGATAGTATTTAGGTTATTTACGGTAGCATCCTCCATCACCTTATGTTATTAGCAAGCTATTTACATTGTTAATTCTTTACTTTATTTCCTTACTACTTGATTCCATGGGACCGTATCACCAGACTGCTCGTTTGAATCCTTTTCTAGTCAGATGACATTTAGATTTACACATAACTTATCCATAAAGAGTTAGACCCACTATTCATAACCTATCCACATATCAAGAAGAATGTCATTTTATCTGGATTAAAGGAGAATTCCGGTGTGATATTGACCTAAAGTGTATTGAAACATGATACCGAGTGTGAACGTATGTCTCATAGCCCATCTCGGCTTGTCCCCTGCACTCCAAAATCTGGCGCTAGTTAGCCGATGCTACCAACAGCTTTTTCAATAGTGGTGCTTCGGCATCGGGCTAGCCATGCAAATAAATCACTGTTTTACACCCATTTACGAGGCTCAGTGTATCTCCACACTTCATTGGTAGACTTCCGAGGGCCCTGACATTTAAAACGAGACATTGAGAACTTTGAAAAAGCACTGGTAGTTTACTTACAAGACGATTTATACAGACAGTATCTTCACAAAGTTTAGCGTTTGCAGCCATCTTGAATTTAGTCACGATAAGTCGAGCAACGAGTAAGAATGAACAGGTATGATAAGGGATCAGATTCAAAAAATAATTCAGTGGAAATGCATGGATTCCAGTTGCTGCTAGTGGAAGAAACTGGTAGCATCGGCTAACTAGCGCCAGATTTTGGTGTGCAGGGGACAAGCCGAGATGGGCTGAGACATACGTTCACACTCGGTATCATGTTTCAATACACTTTAGGTCAATATCACACCGGAATTCTCCTTTAACCTTGCTTGGATTAGCAAGGTGTGAACAGAGATTTTGCTTGAAATCTATTGAATGCATTGAAGGGAGTTAAGGTGTAAAACACACACACACACACACACACACACACACACACACACACACACACACACACACACACACACACACATGCGCAAACACACACACACATGCGCAAACACACACACATGCACATGCACACATGCACACACACCCTACCTGAGTGGCCTGAAAGTGCAAATGAACTTTGGCTTATTATGTGAATCTTATTATGACACCCTCTGAATGAAGTGGTGCAACAAATAACCAGCATCATCATAAGTATCAACACAAACCTGGCAAGTGGCTCTAGAATAATACCATTGTTATTTTTGGCCCTTGTCTTCATAACTTAATCAGCAAGAAAGAGCTTTTACATTTACACGCCCTAGTCTCATCTGCCCTCTCAAGAGCCATCACTGGGTTCCCCATCATCTTCTGAATATTACTGCTAGTAAATATATATATACTGTATATATATTCTTTGAGAACACAGAAAGTTCACTCTTGGGAATTGGGAAAGATTGAAAGCTGGCTTTCTTTAAAGCTTGAATAGAACAATCGTTAAGTGTACATATGCTTATGCAGGTGTGTCCATATAAGGACTTAGAGGGGTGAGAGGATACTAAACTATTTCAGTGTTTGGCAGTGACATTACAGTCCTGTGTCAAGCACCAAGAGATCCCTCTCTCCCCCTCTCAGAGCTGGGAGAGTAATATGCTAGAATTGCTCTGTCAACAGGCGACGGCCGAATGAAATTTTAATGAGACACACTTCACCAGTCATGTTGACCATCCACTGTGTCACTCCACTGAATTAGCTTGTCCCCAAAATGGCAGCGCATGATATTTTATTTCACCACGTCATCTCCAATGAAAGTGAAAAAGAGAGAGGAGAGCCAGAGAGACCGAGAGAGAGAGAGAGAGAGAGAGAGAGAGAGATGCACATCTCCAGCAGGCACAAAGATCTCGCAACATGTGCGGTATGCCTTGATATATTACTTGGTATTAATATGAAGTTACATCGCTAATAGATGTTAATCATGTTCAAGCATAGATCAAGATCAAGCATAGTTGGACACTGTTATTTGAGTTTTGTCTGGTGTCTTTAAGTTTACTGTAGCATGACATAACTGTAACATGCTGGAAATTACACTGAAATGTCCATACTGTTTGCCAGAGTACATCATAAGAGTACATGGAAATGGATGATGCCTATAGAAAAAGACTGTGGTAAGGAAGAAGAACCTATTGAATAAGGAAACTATGCAACATCATTTGAAGGTTTGAATTTAGGCATCACTGCCCATTAGGTTGTGTAGTCTAGGCATCTTGAAACAGTTTCCATAGTGGATATTATCACCAAATGAGGGATCATGGCCAATCTAAGTCCCTAAAGGTGTTTCTTCTCTGGACAAATGGGAACACACAGAATCTCTGGACATGCATGTGCCTATAGGAGAGGTTTATGATGTCTATCACACTCTATCCCTCCCCAAAGTTAATGATCCACTCTTGAATGGCCTGGCGAATGAACAAGCTGAAGAGTTCACACACTGTGCCTACCAAAGACAATGCAAAGTCACGTTTATTGTGTGGTGCACCTAAGCTAGCTGGATTAATCAGCAGGAGCGGAATCCTTCCTGCTGGAGTGGCATATGAGACCAGCACAACACAGGATTGCAGTCCTTGTGTCACACCAATGCACTCTCAAATACTCATGCTCTCCTCTCCTCTCTTGAGCTAATTCTCTGCATTGGATTACTGTTGCCAAAGCTGTCTGTGACTCGCGTTCATCCCGTTGGTCTTTTCAGCTCATTGTCATTCGGCTGATCCATCCCACACAAACAGTGTGTTTCAAGGCAGTCCTCATCTATATGCAGGGGAGGAGACAGTCACTCAGCGCACACCCACACCTCCCGAAGTTGAGCGTTTCAACACCTTCTGACGAAGGGTTGCTGGGTTGTCACACTGTGTATTTGGTGTAACATGATGAAATGGGAGCAGCTTGCTTTTTAATTGAAGCCACACAAAGGCACAAGACTTTAACTCGCCAGAGTGGAAACTAAGAAAAATTACTTTAAATTGTCTTTGTTGTCCAGCCAAATGTATTATAGGTACAGTAGGTCACTGGATTTCTGACTATGTCTTAATGAAGATAAGTCTGTACATAAAAAAAATGTTGTGCTCAAATTTGACCTTTGACCCTCATTTGGAAGTTACTGTACTCTGCATAATAATCATTGGGTCCATCTCTGTGCATGTGCATGTGTGTATGTGTGTGTGTGTGTGTGTCCACTAACATAATTTAATGTAATTCACAAAACTATTTATTTATTTTTATTTATTCATTCAAATCATAAGGAGAGGGTCACCATATCTCAGTACTCCTACATGATAATCAAGGTACAGAGTCACAAAGTCTGTCCCTTTTCTTCACAGAATTAAGTGAGCGAGGGTCCACAGTTCCGTGACTGTTCTTGTTTGAGTTTGGAAATATGCTGTTTGAAAAAAGTATTTGTCAGCAATTATAAATAGTAGCAGGTGCTTAACAAATCGGAAATGGTAAGGAAAATCCTTTTCTGCTTTCCAGACAACTGACCCCAGTTATTTCCCCACCACATGGCAAATAACCGCAGGACTTGTCACCGCAATACAAAATATCACTCTGGCGGGATTTGCATGTCAACTAGGCTTGGGAGGGAATGATGTTCCTCTGTTGAAGTAAGAAACATCTCGTCTCTGTGCGGTCAGGCTTGAAGGGGGGTGTGGGGCTGTGTGTGTGCCGGGAGGGTGAAATAGCGTAGCGATGCGATATGGGGCCGCGCCTGCGGTCTGTCCCTGTTACACGAGCAGCAGGGGCTGAGCGCTCGCTCGCTCCTCAGCACGGCATCACAGACACGTTACAGGCCGCGGTCAGAGGCGTTTGCTGCTTGACGCAACACAGCTTGTCACACGTGCTATACTGCTCTGTTGAACGCTCAAAGGAAAACAGTTCACCTAACATCTCATATTTATGTGACAAATACTGCATAGACCTGCCATGAACACAACATGATCTACCTTCCTCCAAAAAATATAAAAGTCTCAAAGACATTGCCATTAAAACATGCTCCAAAAATGTGCCATAGAGAATTCATAAATAACATTTAAAAGCAGGCAGATAGGGAGCAGTGGAGAAGATGATGTACAGATCTCAAGGAGACAGTCTAATGCTATGTCTCAGTACATCACAGATCATCAACTCCTTTGCAGGGCAACGAAGCATGGCGCATGGTGGGTGATTTTAACGTGATAAGATGGTTGCGGAGATCTCTCTCTCTCTTTTCTCCGCATCACAGCCACACACTCACATCATTCAACCTCGGGGAGGGACGTGGGCGTTCGGCCCCCGCACGGTTGGCAGCCAGGGCAGGCCACTGGACGCAGGGCACTGCCTTTTTCATGATTCATTTCATGCTTTATTTATCTTTCCCCCATTCCATCAATCCACAGCCGTGGAAGGAAGAATATAGGGACGAGCAAAAAGAGAGAGAGAGAGAGACACCACAATTGACTTGCTGTGACACCTTGTCAAAAGCCTTTGCCAGCCAAGATGGTGACCTGTCCGTGAGCTCCCCTGCCCTTGACGGGGAGGGTGGGAGGACAAGGAGGAGTGTATTGCAAGTGTCTCTCAAAAGAAAATGCAGAGAGACAGAAAGCGGTGGCTGTTGCGGGTGATTGTTTTAAAGGGGGAAATAATGGCAAGCCTCCAAAGGTAATATCACAGGGGAGTCCTATGGCTGAGCACAGTGGAGGTGCTGCAAGGCGAACATTATAATACAGGTTTGTTTTTCATCCAATCTCCAGAGGCTGCAGGAGTAAGTAAAATCGGCATGAAAATGACATGGGAAAGACAGCCAGAGGTATTTTCACTAACATCTAACATCGAGTGGCAGGGAGTCACACACACACACACACACACACACACACACACACACACACACACACATACATGCTGAAAGGTTTTCACAGATATGTTCAGAGGACGTGTGAGGATAAAAGTGTAAGAAAGCCATTGGGTTAAAGAGGGAATTCAGAGCAAGGAACGTGATGTTCCTGTGGAGGTCATATCTAGTCTTTAAAGCTGGTGTTTTTGAGCTGTAGGTCTACTGCACCAGAGGAGCTCTGCAAAGGCAACGTGAACCACAGAGTTAACCCTAACTGGATTAATGTAAACCACCAAGAGAGCTTATGAGCAGAGAGGCGAATATTTGGGGCCCAAGCCTCTGGAATATAGCTAAATGGCTTTGAGCTCATGGTCGATTGAGTTCACTAAAACTCTCGGCTTGAGAAATGTTCTTGTGTCTCCATGGAGATGAGAGCTTCCCTCCTGTGTGGTTGGCTGCAGAGACTGGGAGAACCAATACTGTTTGCTGTTTGTAGGTAGATGGACACTTAATGAAATCCAGGAAAAATCAGGAAAGTTAAAAGATCAAGAAAAGCTGGGAAGATACAACAGCGCCAGAAACAGGATGTCCCCTCATATCAGTTCCAGAAGGAACCAGAACCATTGCCTGAGACGGTGGTTGCATGTCTTACATTTCCACTAAAACCAAAGCCTGGTACGAGCACCCCCCCCCCCCCCCCCCCCCAACACACACACACACACACACACACACACACTCTCCGCATCCTTTCTGTTATCTGCTTCTTTCCATCTCTCCACTCCCTCTCATGCGGAGTCGTACAAGCACTCTGTTATCAACTGCTTTGTTGCAGGGAATTGAACCAGGGAGGTTATTTAAGTTCAGAATGGTTTATAAACCTGTATTTTAACAAGTGCGCTTGTCCAAAAAGCCAGGCAGTGCTGTGTTCCCTGCTACCATTTGGCCATTTTTGTGTGCTCATTTATATTGCATGGAAGGGTACTTTGGACCGCAGTCAAGGTGCAGTGTTTTGGGTCTCGCTGACCGAGTCGTAGATGTCACGAGTGAGAATCGAGGACATGGATTTTCCATTCTGTTTCTGTCTTATCTGAAGACAAGTGAGTCATTCAGGCTGCTTTTTGCTGTGACTAAATCATGTTTGGTCTCGATACAAGTCAGGGTTTCAGATATGGTCATGCAGGTCAAGTCTTGAGTACAGCAATCTCCATGAGAGTGCAATGTGTCTCTCTGTTCCAGACAAGAACAGAGGAACTGAACGGAGTGGGCCGCGTGACATCATCTAGTTTATGCTACCAACGATTCTAGAGCGTAGCGCTCTAGAATCTTTGTCTGCTACTGGCCAGGCAGTCTGTGTTTACGTTCCACCTCGAGCTCTCCCGGATACAGCGTGGGACGTCATCCACTCCACAATCGCAAGGCTTCAAACCCAACACACTGACGCCTTTTTTGTGATCTCTGGCGACTTCAATCACATAACACTGGATTCCACACTCACAAATTTTTACCAGTATGTTGACTGGCCTACAAGGAAAAACAGGACAATAGACCTCATGTATGCAAACGTGAGGGATGCATACAGTGCAAACCCCCTCCCCCCACTGGGAAAGTCAGACCGCAACCTCATTCATCTCCAGCCAATGTACAAGCCCAATGTACAACAGAGGCTACCAGTTGCCACACGCACCTTCAGGAAGTGGACACCCGAAGTGGATGAGGCTCTGAGAGACTGCTACGAGTGTACTGACTGGAGTGTGTTACACAATGGAAAGGACTTAGAGGAGGTCACACAGTGCACAACTGACTACCTGAACTTCTGCATGGACATTGTTGTTCCCACCAGAACTGTACGCTGCTTTCCCAACAACAAGCCTTGGGTAACCAGTCAATTGTCAAGACCCTTCTTAACAGGAAAAAGATGGCGTTCAGAGAGGGGGACATGGCAGAGCTGAGGCGCGTGCAAGGGGAACTCAAATTCAAGCTGAAGGAAGCTAAGGAGGATTACAGAAAGAAGGTGGAACAGAAGCTGCAGGAAAACAACTTGAAGGAGACATGGGACTGCATGAAGGTTATTACTGGCCTGAAGAAGAACAGCAGCTCTGTGGAGGGGGACCTGGACAGGGCGAACCAGTTGAACCACTTCTACAACAGGTTTGACTGCCCTGCTCCAGCTCCAATGGTGGTGGTCTGTCCACCATCCCCCAGCCCCCACCCCCACACCCCATCAATACCAGCGCAACACTCACCTCCATCACCACAGTCTATCGTACCCCCACCATCACTGGATTTTGCACCCCTCCCCCACATGGTGATCACAAACAATGAGGTGACAACTACCTCAGTCAACAGCCATCAGACAAACAGATCCCAGATGCACCCCTCCCTCTCCTCCCCTTACACCCCTCACCATTACAACAGATCAAGTGACAGTACAACTAAAGAGATTGCGCAGCAATAAAGCAGCGGGGCCTGACAGACTGTGTCCAAGGCTACTCAAGGCCTGTGCTGCTGAACTGGGGGAGCCACTGAAGCACATCTTCAATTTGAGCCTACGCCTTGGACAAGTTCCAACATTGTGGAAGACATCATGTCTTACCCCTGTCCCTAAGAAGCCACACCCTAGTGAGCTTAATGACTACAGACCTGTCGCTCTTACATCACATGTGATGAAGACAATGGAGTGATTGGTCTTAGGTATGCTCAGACCCCAGGTATGCCATGCACTAGACCGTTACAGTTTGCATACCAGGAGAAAGTGGGCGTGGACGATGCCATCACTTATCTTCTACACAGGACACATTCCCACCTGGACAAGGGGAAATCATGTTGTGAGAATCATGTTCTTTGATTTCTCAAGTGCTTTTAACACCATCCAGCCCCTCAGATTGGGAGACAAGCTCTTGCAGATGGGTGTGGACGCTCACCTGGTAACCTGGATTACAGATTACCTGACCGAGCGACCACAGTTCGTCGACACTGTGATCTGCAGCACCGGAGCGCCACAGGGAACTGTGCTCTCTCCAGTCCTGTTCACCCTGTACACATCTGACTTCTGCTTCAACACCGAGTCATGCCACATGCAGAAGTTTTCTGACGATACTGCAATTGTGTGGTGTATCAGGAACGGGCAGGAGGAGGAGTACAGGAGCCTGGTGGAGGACTTTGTGCAATGGTGCAAACTCAATCATCTTCAACTTAACACTTCAAAGACCAAGGAGATGGTGGTGGATTTCCGCAGGTCTAAGCCCACTTTGCTACCAGTCCACATTGATGGGGTCAATGTGGAGGTGGTTAGCCCCTACAAGTATCTGGGTCTCCACCTGGACAATAAACTGGACTGGTCAGCCAACACTGATGCACTCTACAAGAAAGGGCAGAGCAGGCTGTACTTCCTGAGGAGGCTGCGGTCCTTCAATGTGTGCAGTAAGCTCCTCAGGATGTTCTACCAGTCTGTTGTTGCCAGCGTCCTCTTCTATGCAGTAGTATGTTGGGGAGGAAGCACAAGGAAGAAGGATGCGGGGCGAATTGACAGGCTGGTAAGGAAAGCTGGCTCTGTAGTGGGAGCTGAACTGGAGTGCATCACTTCACTATCTGACAAAAGGACCCTGAACAAACTGATCAACATCTTGGACAATGAGTGTCACCCACTCCACAGCACTATTGTTAAGCAGAAGAGCCTGATCAGCTGGAGACTTTGCTCACTGCCTTGCACATCTGACAGACTGAGAAAGTCATTTGTCCCCAGGGCCATTGAACTGTTCAATGCCTCACTTAAGGGAAGAGGAGAGATAGACTTCTCTGCATAGTCTGTCTGCCTCTTCACCCCCTCCATGTTTGGATACTGTCTGTCCACTAGCCACTTTTACCACTGTCTTTATGCCTCACTGTTTGCGTGCTATATTAGCACATTAGCACATATGCATAACCCCCCCCCCCCTCCATGCCACAGCCGAACTGTGGCCACACTTATACATTTTCTTTAAATAGTTAAATATATAGATATATAGACTTTACTTTATTCTGCATTGTTGCACTGTTGGACTCATTTGCACTATCACCATAACCACTATCACCATTGCACTACCACCATGACACTCATTCACACAGAGCACCTTAGAGCACCTTACCATACCTTACTATGCACAGAGAATCACAGGCTCAGTCCCTGCCTCAGTCATTGCAAGCGCCTCTGATTGATTAATCACCACTATGTGGATACTGTTTTTAGAATTGATTTAGATTAAGTGTTAGTTAGTATAATTTGTATTTTAGTATATTTAGCATATTCTTTATCTTCTACTGTCCTTATTGCTTAGTTGTGTTTTTATATTATATACTTTAATTACTCTTTCTGCTGTTAAAGAATGTGTTTGTGTTGTCTGTATGCTGCTGAGACCTTGAATTTCCCCTGGGGATCAATAAAGTATCTATCTATCTATCTATCTATCTATCTATCTATCTATCTATCTATCTGTTCAGGATGCTAGACCAAAAAATAATATAAAAATAATAAAACATTATTCATTAAATTAAACATTAGATGTGTCTTGTGCATAGGAAAAGACTACATCTCTATACACTAGCATACTATTCATCATTATTTCCTTCATGATATTGCATAAAAACATTTCATGGAAATGTAATTTAATCTCTGCTTCTCTGAGTGTATTTTTATCAGTCCATCAGTTCATGCTCAAATCCCCCCCGTCCCCCACCTGCACATTGGGAGATCCCTCTCCCTTTGTACCAAGGCCATCCTCTCTGCTGATGGTCAGCACTTTCCCTTGGAACATAAAGCCCTTTGATTTTGGTCTGATTGGGTCATTTGGTGGTGAAGTGCAGGGCTACCACAGGGGCAATGATTGCGGCGCTCCCCCTCTCTCTTCCATGATGATCATGCTTTGCTCTCATGATTGCCAGTGATTACATGACTAGGACACAGGCTCCCAGTGAACACTGGGACTTTATACTCTGACCCCTGTGGTCAGCAATTCCTCTGTATGTGAACCATGGCCACATTATTGCTGCATTTATGAAGAAGGTGGTGATATTCACCCATTTTAATAATTGTCAAAGCAAGCCATCAAAAATGTGGAACATTGTTACACATTTACTTAAATTGTATATTTTGGTATTTTGTCAGGTTAGGCTTTTGGAAGGAGACTGAAGAGTTGGTCAGTTTGTTGTTCAAGAGATGTTATTCCCCATGCTAGCTCTGTTCAACAGATGCAGTTGTATGGCTGGAGGCTTTCTGTTTCACACACACACACACACACACACACACACACACACACACACACACACACACACACACACACTCCACCACACACACACACACACACACACACAGCCGCACACACACACACACACACACACACACACACACACACACTGTATGTTCCTATTTCCTGTCTCCTCTCATACTAAATGCATTTTTAAATAGCGCTTTGTTTATCTGACCTCTTCTCTCCCCCTTTCAAGCAAAATTATTTTACTTGGTATTGATTTTACGTGCAATGAACATCCAGAGATCAAGTGTCATTTTGCCAGCAGCCTGCGCTCTTTTATCCCTCTCAGTGAACTAATGCATATCAGTGGAGTAGTTCTAAAATATCCTCATCTGAGCCTCCACTGTGTTCCCTTTTCCCCCACCAACAGCCTCATATGCAAAGCAGACACACTTCAGTGCACATTGGAATACAAACACACACACACACACACACACACACACACACACACACACACACACACACATACACACACACATACTGTACACACACACACACACACACACACACACATACATGCACATACACACATGCACACACGCACACATACACACACGCACGCACACACACACACACACACACACACACACACACACACACACACACACCAAGATGTGTACATTGTTTTTAAATTTTGATCCTTGGAATTGCAGTAAAGCTTTACAATTCTTCTCTGAGGGCATATGTGATGGGCAGAGCTGTGTTAATGTATAGCAACCCTACATTTTACGGTAGAGGACTGAATCAATAAAACTTACCACCACATCTTAGAGTAATGACTACAGGAAGAGGAATGTCCTGGACCATTTTATGCACAAAAGATGTGGCTGTGTGGACTGGGTAACAGATCTGTGTGGTCTAACCTCCATGTCCCTGATGTTTTAAAGATGCAATGTAGCTCTGAAGCTACAAGCCTGGGCTCTTAGTGTCTCTGACTGCACACTGGCCTGCCATGCCAAAGGCTGTAGGAGCAAGTCTAGTGCTGGATAGGGGTGGGCGATATGGACAAAAAATAATATCTTGATATTTTTTGTGATTTTGACGATAACGATAATTAATCGATATCCTTTAAAAATGTTTTTTTGTTAAAGTCTGAGTTACTTTACAGCTCATTATTTATGAATAGCATCATTACAATAATAACCAATAACCTAACCTGTGACTTTTTAACCAAATCAACCAATGCATTGTCACTCTATGACACATTTCCAATTCTGCCCCCACTTGTGTGTGTGGCAATGACATGGTCTAGCCAGCTACATTAGAGAAGATGAATAGGCCTAACAGTTTCCCAAGAGAAAGTCTGAAGCTGAAGTTCCTTTCAAACCTTTACATAGGATTTACTGTAAAACTAAGAGCAGACCAACAGAGTAGCCTACATCTCAGTTATTTCCTTCTATGTTTTGTTTTAGAGCAATCATGTAGGCTAGCATTCCAAGTTACAGAATAGAAACTAATGCGTTAGCTTATGGGTAATGTATATGAGAAATCCCATAGAGATGCTAACGGTTAGCATAATCGTAGATATTTAGAGCACGTAGATATTTAGAGCGAACTTCAGTCCATTTACAAAAGAGTTACATGAGAATACTTATTTGTTTACAACTGACTATTAAAATACTCAAAGGCTAATGTTTTCTCTCCATATAATACCGTGTAGGAAAAAATGTGACTGTCTCATCAATGCTACTTGAACAGAAGTAGCCGCATAAAATCCCAAGTAGGCTACTCTCACTGCACAAAATAAACATTAGGCTGCGTGGGACAACGTTGTGACCCACTAGTGATCACATGACACTTGCTCTGCTGCACTTCTCTGCTGCATAGCCTACCTCGTGGGAATGTATGAGTCTTCAGTGCGTGATTTCGAGTGTTTTTTTCCCCATAAGTAATTTAAATACTCAACAATGTCAATTTGCACATCGTTAAAACAACAATCACGATATTATCGCAGACGATATATATCGCCCACCCCTAGTGCTGGACTATCTGACACAACACAGGTGATATGTTGTTGCGGAAGAATAAACTCTTCTGACAGTGATTTGGCAGGATGAAGGCACCAGCAGGGTGCCCGATTAGAACTGACCGGACCTGTCGGAGAGGGAAGGGAAAATGGACGTGTGGAAAGCACGTAAAGTTCTTTTGGCGTTTGTGCCGCCATTGTTAGTGGGCGGTAAGTGGACCGTTGTCTGCATTAGATTAGTGCATCAGCTGGTTTTCATGCTCAAGTGAGTGCACACTCAGCAGGACAAGAGGCCCACTTCATCTCTGGACATGGGCCAGGATATAAGGAGGCAACTTTTGCAGAGTGTCATCTAGCTGTAGTTGTAAGTTTTAAAGATGGTGAGATATATGAACTGTCACTCTCTTTGCAATGCAACATTGAGACTATGTCTGACACTCTGTGGAAAGTATACAGAGTATGCACAATAAAAATGGCAATGGCCGGCCCCAGCCGTGGCGCAACTGGCTGGGGCACCTGCACCGTACATCGGCGACCAGGGTTCGATTCCCGCCCCGTGGTCCTTTCCGGATCCCACCCCGACTCTCTCTCCCACTCACCTCCTGTCTTTCTCCACTGTCCTGTCTAATTACAGTAAAGGCAAAAAAAGCCCCAAAAAATATACTTAAAAAAAAAAAACGACTATGGCCACATTATACCTTCATTCATTCTGTGCTATACAGAGCATACATGAATGTCCAGGTTTTTCAGATTATCCAGATCTGCATCATGATAGTATGACGGAGACCGGAACAATCTGACTTCTCCTGAAGACCAGAATAGACTGAATATGTCCACATAGGAAACTGCACTTGCTGACATACTGTGTGGTTCACCATCACAGGGTGTGACGTCATCTGCCCGGAGATGCCAGACCCTACCCAGCCGGCACACGACCGACCTTCAACGTTGAAATATAGGTGAAAAAACGTCAGTTGTTGCGTCAATGTTGGAACAATGTTGAAACAATGTTTAATGCTAAATGGTTGTAAAAGGGTATGTAGACAAACATTGAAAAAACGTTCAATGTTAAATGGTTGTAAAAAGGTCAAGAAAATCAATGTTGAATTATAGGTGAAATAATGTGAAGTAATGTTGTTGTGTCAATGTTGAAACAATGTTGAAACACTGTTGAAACAATGTTGCGATATCAACGTTGATTCAATTTGCAAATCCAACACATAATTCAACGTTGATTCACCCTTTGTAACGTTTTTTTTTTAAACGTTTATAACGTTTATTCACAATGTTGAAATGCCAGCAGGGTATACTATATATACAGAGAATACTATTGATGGTTATAACACATGTATAACAGAGAGCCTTTTTTTGTTGGGTAGAGAGGGTAGAGAGAGGGTGGCGTCGTGGCATCACCAGTATCATGATGCAGTGTTGGTGCAAGAGTGTTTTGAGATGTCCTAGCGGCCACAATGACAACAGATTGCACAGTGACTGCATCATCTCTGACGTCAACTAAAATTTTTTTCTTCTGCGACGTATGTGGGGTTAAGATGGTGGAATGAGCTACCTGTCCCTAAACAGGGCTGAGGTTCTGCTGACAAACCTTCCCTGTAATTGTACATGACAAGTTAAATGTGCAACAAAATGAGGAGATAAAACCTTATTGCCCAATTCCTCGTGATAAGCAAATGAACAGATTGAGGAGGCATGCTCGAGTCCATAAAACTCCCTTCCACTGCTAAATATGGCCAAGGACAAGCTGAAGGGCAGTTCTCAGGGTGGGGAGGGTGGTGGCGGAATGGGGTAGTAGGGGTGGGGGGTATATCTGAGTCGTGCTAGCAGGACCATTAAATGCCAGAGGCTTGGTCTCCCTCCTCACTTTTCACAACTTCACAAGTTCACACTAGAGTTCAGAGGTCCTTAAAAGCTCTGACACCTCCCGTTCCTGCGAGTCACTCTCGGAGCGAACTTTCTGTCCCTCACCCTCCTCCCCCACCCTTTAAAAGACAGAAAAAATGAACTCAGAAGGAGCATGTTAAGTTCCACATGAAATGCTTCAGATGCATTCAGCATTCACACATAATTGGTGGCTGTGAGAGTTATGAAGAGCTTTGCACACTTTAAGTACCAATTCATTTAATCAGTTGGGTGCAAAAAAAAACCACTTGATCTTGCCACTTGCTTGCCATTTTTTCAGCAATGTTGAAGCATGACACAGTTATTATTTTTCTCCCTATTTGGTGCCCACACATTAATTTAATGGTGAAGTTTTGTCATGCATGGCATTCTCTGCCCTCTTCAGCTAAGATCTAATCATCTTGAGATGTGGCAACTGGTGGCCACAAGCTCTGCTGATGGTATCAGTCCCCTTGACTTGCTATAAGTCAACTTACATTTAACAGTTTATACATTTCACAGTCTTGCTCTAGAGAGCGTTAGAGATGAGTCCTGTTCTGTGGCTGTTGGGTAGAACTGGGAAATCCTGAATGCATGTTTGGGCATTTGTCCACGTAGCGTTTCTGGCACAGAAGCGCTGGCAGGACAGTGAGAAAAACTTCATTCTACCAATCTTCTACAGGGGCATCAATCAGTATTTCAGGCAGCGATGAATAAAATTAAACCATCTTGTGCTGACAAAGTGTGTCTAGCCATTTTAGCAGACTCATTTAATAGCTTGCAATACTGTCATAGCTTCTTTTTTAACAGAAATGCTCAAAATAATTGCTGAAGGCGCACTGGAAAGGTGACTTAAGAAAAGCACATAAAAATACCCAAAGCACAAGTGTCATTACTTGCAGTCTTCTGTCTCATAGAAGTGTTATTACGCAGCAGTGCGTAAAATACACTCTGACAGGAGGAAGGGACGTGGTCATGATGTTCATACGACGGAGCGCTGGATTTACACGTCCGCGCCCCAGCCTCTCAAACTGGAGGAAACCTGTGCTGTCATCCGGCTTGTCGCTATTTTTACATGCGGTATTTTTAACAGCAACACCTCACAGTTGTCACTAATGCATTTTTTTTACTCCTGCAGCCTGCCAGAGAGTGGGGCAAACTTGGATCTCATCGCTCCTACACCAATGTCACCGAGCGACCAGGCAACACAAGGCGTCGAGCAGGGATCTGCCTGTCCCATCAAGGTGCCAGCACTCTGTCCATCCCGCCACAAGTGAATAGGTACTTCACTGTCTTACAGACTTGCTTCTTTTAGCGTGAACTGAAGCAGGAAAAGCAAAGGGGGAAAATAGGTCTGTAGAGGCTCAACAGCAGTGTTAAATGTAATGAGACTTTTTTGGGTGCTGTGCAGTGCTGCAGCTAGGGCTCTGAGCTGTGATGGCCTGTCTCCGATGGTTTCATGATGGATGATGCTCCTATAGGCCTTTTCTGGTTGGTAACTAGGAAGGTCCACACTGTAATCAACAACTGACTTAACCGCTGGTTAGGTTCTCTATTTATCTTTCAGGGTAACATCAGGACAAGCTGTGTGTGTGTGTGTGTGTGTCTGTGTGTGTGTGTGTGTGTGTGTGTGTGTGTGTGTGTGTGTGTGTGTGTGTGCGTGCGTGCGTTTGTGTGTGTGATTTGATGTCTTTTTTCTGAGTAGCCATTACTAGTTGTGCAATCTTTACAGGGGGACAAAAACACAGCTATTTGGTGTGTTTGAAAAGGAAAGTCTGACATTTCCACCTCCATCAGAGTTGATGGCAGAAGAGCCAGATGTTATCTGCGGTGGGCAAATCCCTCCCAACGGATGCTGGGGGGACTCTGTCCATGCCACAAAGAAGAGACATAAGACAGGAATGCGGAATTAGATTTATTTTATTTTTTTTTTAAAAAGAGAATGTTTTGTAGGGTTTAGTTGGTCTTGTTTTGTTAAGCCCACCACATACGGCCGGTGATGCAACAGTCAAAACAGAGCGTTATAGATCTCTCTCTAGGGCTCAGAGTCAAACGCGACGGTTACTCGCTTTACTACACACACTACTGGCGACGAGATCACCCATCGATTCAGTGGAGATACACTGACTAGACAGCTGTTTTCTATTATGACGTATCAAAATCGCCCTGACAAATAGAAAGGGGCCGGTTAGAGCGATGCGAAGGCGGTCGTTCCACTTGCCGTATGCGTCGCCCCATTCACTTCAATAGATTCTATTACATTTTGCCGGTCACCAGCTATAAATCGCCGTCGAGTCGCCGGACGTGTGTGTAGGCCTTTATGCAACACACTCTTGATGGTACTAATCGCTCTTTCTGAGTTAGATCACACTTTAATTTACTTGATTGACACCTCTCATTCTTTGAGGTTTATCATTTGAGCTCAAGCCCTGGAGGCTACCAATCAAACTTGTTGATGACTGAGCTGCCGAGACACATTTACCAATCAAACGTGTTGATGACTGAGCTGCCGAGACACATTTTGTAAATGATAGTCGTGCAGAATAACATGCTAAACCAGTAACAAGGCTCATGAAAGCAAAATACTAAAATGGCTGATGGCTGAATGCACATTTGTAATCTTTTTTTAATCGCATTCACTCTGTTTTCTTAGTGAAATATTCAACACTATGAAAGCTACTATGGCCTGTGGTGCATCTCATGCATATCATAACTGCAAATAATTTCCCTTTAAAAAAAGGCCACAGCAGTGGAATGGAAATGCTTCTTCCACTAGGCCCGGTGAGAGATGGCAGAGGTTTCCCTGTGATTCCCGGTGCATATCCTAATCTACATGTGGCTGCTATTCACCTGCAGCGGAAACAGCTGTTCCTGCTCGACTCGCTTTACAGCAGGGAGAGGGGCTGGTAAGGAAGGGAGGGGGGAGAGGGGCTGGTGATATCATTGAGGGCTGATATGGCCGACGGGGGACGAGGACTGACTAGGAGAGAAAGAGAGAGAGACAAGAGAGAGAGAGAGAGAGCAGCGAGAGAGAGAGACAGAGAGAGAGAGAGAGACAAGAGAGAGAGAGAGCAGAGAGAGAGACAGAGAGAGAGAGAGGAGGTGCTCTGCCATGGCAACACGTAAACACTTACCGGGCAAAGGTTTTGTGAGGACAACAGAGGCTATCCTCACAAAAAAACGAAAGCAAAAAAATTAGTCCTCCAAATCCCTCAAAACCAGAACAACGGTGTTTAATGAGGCATGCTTCTTTGTTATGCATTCTAGTCACAGAAAAATAATGAGCTTTTCTAGAGTTGGTATACAGAGCCACCGTAATACTGTATCTTTAGAGAATACGGCCATGGAAATGCACTTGATAGAAACGAGAACCTCAACTATGAAAATAACACACACCGTTTATATAGTACAGTGTAATAAGGAGGCCATTGCCTTAACAGTGGATATGGCATTTGGACTTTGTCCATGGTCATAATCTTAAAAGGGGTTTTACTTGTCAGAGGTTCAGAGTATGTGTAAAGAATCACTTTTAAAATACTTTTAGATTTAAAATACTCCGATGGTAGATATGGAGAACTTTTCTTTAGCCGTTGCAGTGTGGTTGTAGCACTCAGTCCTTACATGACTGTAAGGGTTTTGAATGCACTCCGTGTGATAGTTTGTATTACTGCCTTTCAAACGATCCTGAAGAGGTTACATGTTTTGCACTATTTTTGTTTACAGACATGCATTATTGATGTGTGATTTATTCTAACATCTTGCAAGAAAAGCTTTTTTCTGGCTGCTCTGATGGCATGCTACCGTGTCTCTTAGTGGTGTGTGTGTGTGTGTGTGTGTGTGAGAGAGAGAGAGAGAGAGAGAGAGAGAGAGAGAGAGAGAGAGAGAGAGATGGCCTCCTCTCTGTCTGATCTTCTCTCCGTGAGGCCTGCGCCTCTTCGGTTGAACTGCAAAGCTGTTTACTCAGCTTAATGAGCGCGTTCTTTTTAAGAATCAAAAAATCTGATTTGAGAACACAGCACAGGAAGACAGCAGGGAGGTAATGTGTTTACTTATCCACATCTGACTCATACAAAATGCCACAGCGCTGCACTGGAGGCTTACAACTCTAAAGGATTCATTCAGAATTGAACTGCTGGATATTTGGGGTGTTTCCATGTGCCACCACTCCCAACTTTTGCTCGACTACAAGTACTGGCTCTCCGATATCCTGCACTGTGATAGGATGCGGGGTGTCTTGTTTAGACTTATTTTCCCGAAACTGATTTTTGCTGATTGCTTATATTACTATTCACAACAGTGCAGCCTTTTGGTCTGATTGAAAACCATGTTTCATTTTTGAACACCAATGCATATTTTTTAAACCTAAGGGCTGAGCTACACCAGGCGCGTAACTGAAGCGTTCCGTTCGCGTTGCGTCTGCTGCAACAATTAGCTTCCATTATAATCAATGGAAGTAGCTACACCAGACGTGACAGTGGGGCGTACGTTTGAAAAAAATAGACCATTCATCTAAAATGGATTTTACGCGTCGCGAACGGAACGCTTCAGTTACGCGCCTGGTGTAGCTCATACCTAAGAGTTCTTATTCTTCCTTCTTCTTATCCGCTTTAGACTTCTGCTGAAAACAACCAGATTTTATCATATACATGAGATTATACAGTAGGCCTATACAAAACATATGGCTGTATGCATTATTTTTGGTAAAAAATTATCAAGAAATTTAAAGTTCCTTTCTCTTTAATCAAGCAACTACAATCCGTTCCTGCTACACTCACAGGGGATCAAAGGGGAGAAGTAAATGTACTTGAAGAACTTCTTTTGTGCCATTGTGTTTCTTAAAAGAAAACAGACACTGTGTTTTAGGAAAACATATCACTTATACTGATTTCCATATCTTAAAAATACAAACATAATTACCCAAGAAGCTTTATTAATTCCACTTGAAAACTCATCTCATGTCTAATAAATGAATGAGATGAAATTGGCAGGTACTTGAGTGTTCAAAAAGTAATGAGATTGGCTGTATTTCCCTGGGTTTTTGTGTGAGTCTCAGGCTCCAAACTTGGTGTAGTCACACTTGTGCACCCGTAACAGATGGAGTGGTGATGTGTCTGTCTCAAAAGTAATGCTGAGAGTTCTCCGGCTGCATGTGAATTTTTTTGCACGGCACACTAGCACAAAGACATACGAGGCGATCAAAACGGGCAGCAGAAATGATGCCTGGTGTTTTGTTAGTCTTGATTCGATTTGGTGACTTTGAGGAAAGCCGAGCATCAGCGAAAAAAAAGATTTAGAAAAGAAATAGATTTGCTTTGCCTATCCCAAGCAGATGCCAAAATGGTAAAAGTTGGGAACAAAGACGTGACAAGACACTATCCGGTACTTTGAAGTACCAGGCTCTATCCCATCTCACTACTCTCCACTGATGCTTGATCTGCGCTGTTACACAACTCTCTAACTATAACTAAATCTAAATCGTCACCAGGGTATGCACATATTTCATCCAGATCATATGTTTGCATGCAGAATTTGTGTGAATTTTGACAAGCTGTATTGAACTGGTCATTGGTTTACTGTCTAAATAGTTCAGACCCAATCAGCAATCTCTCTCTCCATTTATAAGGTGTGCCTTAATGTGGTAACAAGAATGGTATAGCGTTTGGCTGTCAAGCTCATCGGCAATCTCTGAGATGTTTTTTTTTTTCGAAATAATCACTTCAAATGTTATCAAGATATATGTGATCTACACCTCAAACTAGACAAATATGCCCAGTTTCAATACTTCCTCAGACGACCAAATGCTCTGTTGGGATGAATCATCTCATTGTGTTATTGTGTCATTAGTCTTTGGGTTGTTTTTACGTGTCCTCCTCTCTGCCTCCTCTTTTATGGCTGCCTTGTTGTCCTTTTAAAAGAGATTCACAGTGTAATATCATTGTTGCATGCACTGGTAACAGAGCTTATGCATCTGAGGGGCATAAAAAATACAGAAATAATGCAAAAGGCACAGCATGGGGAAGGGGAACATCCAGTTTCATGCATGCACATCCTCAGTGGAACTTTGCACGAGTGGACATTTTACCTTTCACATTTTACCTTTTTTTAAAAAAGTGCTGCTGAGTTTTTTGTCCTATAAAAAAACAACATACCGTGCATGTTATGCTATATGCTGATTGACTATACACATAAGCGCATGCACACACAAACACACACACACACATACACACATACACACACACATACGCCTGAGTTGGAGCTGAGTCGAGGTGGATACTGCTTTGTCTGCTCTCTGTAGGCAAGCGCTAAGAAGGCTGCTGAGTCAGACAGGTATACGGGCATGCTGAGCACAGGCACTAAGCTGAAATGATGGGGAAAACGATGGTAATGATGACGACAATCATGGTGATAATGCTGAGCTGAGCAACAGCAATGTTTCTCTCTGTCTTTTCCTCTATTTATATATCTCTCTCGTTCTTTCTGTCTCTCTCTCTCTCTCTCTCTCTCTCTCTATCTTTCCATCTCTCTCTGTCTCTCTCTCTTTCTCTCTCCCTAAGTCTGTCTGTTTAGCTAACTGGCTCGAAGTTCAATAATATTTCTGCTGCTACCACCCACTTCCTTTAGATTCAAAATGTGATAATTGAAGCAAGCTGGAAGTGGTTATTAGGGAAGGGCATGCACTGAATTATTGAGAGGAGGCCAGATGAAGAGGTGGGGTGAAGAGAACGGGACGATCACAGCAGCACAACAGAGTTGGGAAACCGAGAGCGCGTGTGGATGCTCTTCGATCGCAAACCCTTTGGGCCAAAAACGAATCCTTGATTAACGAGTACAGTGCGAGATTAGTGTGGATCAAAGTGGGAGATTAAAATGGACAACGCACACACATGCGTCTCATTAACAAGTGCGTGAAATTTCGCTGAATAGCCATGAATTTCCCGAGATGATGCAGAGGTGTTTATTCAAATCGTTTCCCATAATGCCTCTCTCCCTCTCCTACGTGGCCCATGCATTATTTATCTTACTTATTTCTCAACAGGGGACTGTGGGAGAAGGAGATGTCTCTCTGGAGACAGTCTTGTTTTCTCTTTTTTTATTCTTTTTCTAATACCACAATGAATGAAAATTGGCTATTGATGTTGGGTGGAAGTAAATAAAAGCACACAACGGAGCCATTGATGGGTTAATATGGTGGGTGACACTAGCGGAAAAACGCTCTTGAATGAGCTGAAGGTACTGTTCTTCAGGGCCTAACACTGACTCTACTTCTAGTATCACTACATGTCCTCTACAGCTCATTGGAGGATCAATGCAACTCGATGTAGTACAGTATGAAAGCTATACAATTGGGTGATAAGCCATCGTAGAGTATAGATTGTGATGCCTTATGATGTATAGGGAGGCTGCCTCGTGTCAGCTCGAGTGTCTGTCCCTGCTCCGCCTTAGTCTGTCGGCTCAGATAAGTAATGTCATTCCGTCTGGTGGTTTTGTGATATTATGGTGATTACCTCTGTCAATCTGCACATCACACAGTATGCCACCATGTTTGAGCTTTCTATAACCACTGTATTTCCTCAGAGTGTACTACAAAAGTGTCATGGGGATTGTATACATTATGCTCAAAGAAAAGAATGTATGCTGAACATCAAAGACACTCATGGCTTGTATCTCACCATTGTATAGCGAGAATATAGTAGGAGCAAACATCAGAGACATTGCACACATTCTGATCTGACTTCTTTTGACGATACATTTAGGAGTTTGCTATGTGTCTGTGTACATTGTGAGAAAACAGCAAAAAATACCACTGTGAAAACATGTACTGTTTGTTCAGTGTTATCATGACTGTTGTTAGTACATTTGTCTATTTGTGTTGATGTGTTTGTGTACGTGTGTGTGTGTGTGTGTGGGGGATCTGTGTGTGTGTGTAGTACCTATCCACAAATAAATCTTCTGCAAATCATCACATTATTTGGTGAAAGACAGAGCACATGGATAACAACAATGGGACAGAGACCTTGGCCTGAGCGTATCTCTGTATCACTAAAGATATATGGAGCAAAAGAATGGCCCCAGATGTCACCCTCAATAACAAGTCAATAACATGCCCCTACTGGAGACTCACAGATCAGAGATGACAGTGGCCCCATGAGACAGGACTTAGTGTGTGTGTGTGTGTGTGTGTGTGTGTGTGTGTGTGTGTGTGTGTGTGTGTGTGTGTGTGTGTGTGTGCGTGTGTGCGTGCACGCGCGTGCATGTCACATCTGTACAGAGACCACTTTGTGTTTGTTTGCTGCTATGCTCCGGTCTGCTGCTTGACCTCTTGGTCAGGCCCCTTATGAAAGCAAGGACACCAGGACTGTGGGACATAGAAGATTTATGCCTGGACTCCTGAGGTCTGGGCAACCTAAGGGATACTTCTCAAGGGCAAGCAAGCCAGCGTTCGTCAGCTAGATGAGAGCAAACACATCTGCGTTGTATACATCCCGATGTTTCCGAGCCAGTGTCGCACACAATGAAAGAGGAGAAAATAAAGAAAACACAAATCATTTGCTAAGAAAATGAACTCCCCACTGTGTGAAAGGCTGTTAAAAGAAATGGGCCATGCACATTTCATTTAATTGGTAATTCACAGTTTGTTCCATAAAACAGTGTCTGGGTCTGTGGTGTGGTCAGACCAGCAGGCCTGGTGGCTACAATGAGAATTGAAATGAGTTTTATTGATACAGGCAAACAAGGCTTTTCAATCAACAGCTCTTTTTTTTGTCACTTTCCCCTCGGGGAGGTGGGTGTGAGTGGTGGGTTTTTATGAGTCAAGCTGTGGACGTGGCGACGTCTCACCGAGATCAAAATTTACGCCTTAAGTAAAGCAAGGTGGTCGCAGGAGAATCACTGGAGAGTGCTAAAATGAGATCCTTAAATCCAGACCATTGGCTGAGACTGTCATAACAAAACAGCTGTTCTAATGGCTGGGGACATGCCATATGTTTCTACCTCCTGAAGTACCTGAGGTGTGTGTGTGTGTGTGGTGTGTGTGTATGTGTGTGGTATGTGAGTAAAAAAATCCCTACGAGATGTCAGATAAGGCTGAGGACTTCACGAGGAGCATTATGTGAGATGGCTGCAGTAATGTAGTATAGCTCTCGAGCATGGTGTTGGTGAAGAAAAAAGACAAGAAAAAAAAGAAAAAAGAACTTTGTAAATCTGTGTAAGCAAATCTGGCTCAAGCTGCTCATAAATTCTCACCTATTTCAAGCGGCACTAAATTAAGGGGCCATCCATATTGTACCCAACTGGAGAACATTTAGCCTGCCATTTTAATAGGTCACAATGACTCTGAGTGCTACAGAGGTGGTACATGGGCATGCGGCCGACAGAGCTGCCCTTTAGTGTCCGACAATTACAGTCACTCAGTGGACGGGGGCCTTTCTGCATCTTCAGCTAATCCTGGAGAGATGACAGGCAAATAGGTGAAGGAGGAGACAGGGCCAGGGCTGCTGTGCTGTTATCAGATGCTGACACATCGAGGGCAATGGAGCTACCCCACAAAAAGCAGTTAGGGCTTTGTAGAGGATGTGTGTGTGTGTGGGGGGGGGTGGGGGGTGGTGGTGGGGGGGGGGGGGGGGGGGGGGTTGGGTGACAGTAAGTACAGTGTACACAGTGACAGCTAGTATGTCTGTGAGGATGGCAGCATCACTGAATATTGTGCCTTTCCTCCTTCTGTTCCAGTCAAGATCTGTAAAGATAAACGGAGCATTTAGCAAATGAGTCAGAGAGCACCACACCACACTGCAGTAGGAGTGGTGTTTGAAAGATTAGTTGTTAGTATTTGAAAGTTGTCCATGTGTGGTCACAGGACACGGTTATGTCACTATGGATGTTATAGCGTCGGTAGGTGGCACTCGAGACCCTTTTCGCGATGCAAAAAGAAGACTCGACTCCTGCTCTCTCTCTCTCTCTCTCTCTCTCTCTCACTCACTCACGGTAGCACACACACTCCTAAATACACGCACCACGTAACACACGCGTACCCATATTCATGCGGTTACCTCGACAGCTTCTTTCATGGCATCAGGAGTTTTGCCATTAATCGGCATGCACCTTGAGGTAAAATAACGAGACGTTCATGGATTAAGGAAATTCTCCCATTTATCCAAGTGGGACCTGTTACTTGGAGGATAGGCTATTCAGTGAAAGCTACAGGGAAAGCAAGAAACGCGTTCAGTCTCCTGCACGGACTGCAGCGTCTATGACGGAGTAGCCTACAAGTCCAACATTTCCTTCAGGAGACGCACACAGACAAATTCGGAGAGTGGAAATCTCTGCGCCTCGGTCTGGGACTGCCAGAAGGAAACCTCACCACAATAATCTTTTGGAGATACAGTACATGCTCAATTGAAATGTTTCGCAGTTAGACCATATTTGGCTTGGTTTAGATCATCAGAAACAATGTGGATCACTAAAGTCACCATATATTGACTGGTTGGTTTCCTCTCAATAGACTTCACTTACGGCGGTCCATCACCCTGCGGTCCTGGGGTTGACCAGTGGATTTGGGCGTCCTGAAACCGGAGATACCAGAGAAGAAGCTATGGGGGAGAATGCTTGGGCGCAGTGAGTTAGAGATGGATGCTCAGACAAAAGCTGACGGAGAGAGCCTCTGATGAATGCCCACGCTGACACCGTGATGGGTCTACGCAAATGATAACTAAAGGAATCTCTAAATATGGTTGTTTTTTAAAAATAGCTTTACCTCTAGGCTATATCGCCATTACTTGCTCGAGAGAAGACTGTGGTGTTACAAGTTTACGCAGCATGTATTCTTACATTTCATTTTAAAAAAGCGTTTGTCAAGAGGACCTTGGAGTTCTTCATCACTGGCGCTGATTCATCTCTCCAGAAACAGACAGAAAGCCGTCCAGGCTTTATTCCCTGTGTTGTGAATTTCACTGACCCAAACGTGAGATTCCACACCAAAGGTTGACCGGAACCCCATTTAAGGACAGAAAAAACGCGAATAAAGGGATCTGGGAATCCGCACCAGGTTGTGAGTTGAAATCTAATCAGATTGGCGGGGTTGAACTGGGTCGAAGACGGATAAGAAAAGTTGGAACCATGGCGGAGGAATAGTACGAAATATTTGCCTCTCTTTTCTCCTTCGTTCGATTGAATATCAGAGACCCCACGAGGTAATCATTAGCCATTCGCCGGTTTTAGACTGTGTGATGATGCGCCGCAGTTTGGGTGAGGATATACAATATGCAGATATACGTTGATATATTGAGATATGAGGCATGAAGCATCAATTTGGAAAGAAACAGCAAACCCTCTGCGTCGTTGGTAATAGTAGTAAAGATCACCAGGACAAAGGGTGTAGAATGAATGTTCCTCGTAGCACCACGGGCTTACTATTTGTTTCATAAAGGCACTCGGAGGTGTTCCTTCTCACATTCTAAGTGAAGAAACACATGCTTGGATGGAGCAATTGATCAATCGGCACGTCCGTCTCAAAGCTTGCACAGCGAAACATTTCATGAGGATCTATCGTCACCTATACCTGTAATATTTGGGTTCCGGATAAACAGTACGTGGTTTCGAAAGAGAGACAAACTATTTTCAAGGAGCCTAACACATTTACTGGAGAATTGCGGATGGATTTTGGTTGCAGTTGTCGAGCGGAGCAAACTGAAGACCGGCGCCTTTGCTTCTGAGATTTCCACCACTCACTCGTCTTTAAAGTAAGACACTGCTTTTTCCCCATGTCAATTCACACCTGTCTGAAGGATTGATACTAAATCCTATGTACTCTATTTCTGCCCGTATTGAATCTGATTGCAATTCAATTAATGTGCGGTGGTTGTACATTTAGTTCCATTTTTGGATCCTAGAAAAAGGATTTAGACGTGAGACGGGAATGGCAAGGGTTCGTTCGTCTTTATATGACATAGATCAAGCTATTTCCTTAAAACTGCTTTGAGATATTGAATATTTGACTCATGAGCAACGACGTTGCGCTGCATGCGTAGCCTACATGCGCCTGTATGCGCCTCTATCTCATGAAGTAGCCTATGTGTGCGTTTGTGTAGGCTGTGCGTTTAGGTGTGTGTGTGTGTGTGCTTAAAAAAAGAGAAAGGGAGAGAGAGATTAATAAAGTGTGCTGGTTATAGCCTATATGAGCATTTTCCCCTCTAATGTATGTTTTGTCTCTCCCCCTTGCTGTATGGAGATCTTGTAGGCTATTCGTTCGAAATCAAACTGCCTACTGGGTTCACACGCGTCAGTTGGAAGCTGATTGTGTGCTGGTGTCTGAGGGGGAGGGAGGGCGAATGAGCTAGTGCACCTTGTAATTTGTGCAGGTACCCTAGCTGTGCTGTACTCATTCTGGCTAGATAGGAGGGAAAAAACGATTTCCTACTCCTTGTGTGTACCCCAAAACAGCTGAATCCATTGATGTGTTTTTCATAGCTTAGTTTTCACGGAGATGGCAACACATAAAGCTCCCTAATGAGTTACCAGTCAGGGTGCATACAAAGTACATCCTTGTACCCTTGTGGGAATGTGCACCAAAATCTATATTACGGCATTTCAGTTATGCAGTGACCAGCCCGGTCGCTTTATAGGACCCTGGACATTAGATGATTCAGAGCTGCAAAAGACGAGTGGCACCCGATCTCTGTACTCTGTACAGGGGAACTGTTCTTTATTCGTGGTGCTGAAATTGTTGAAACCGTGCTGACACATTGCGCTGTGAACAGACCAAAATGAGATTGTGGAAATAGTGTTACTCTGTCAGTGTTACTTCTGTTCATTATACAATTCAATCGTTCTCCTTTTCAGTTTTGTTCAAGGTTTTCTTTTCTTTTTTGTCTATCTGTCATAACGGCCTCTACATTTTTAGAACTTGTACTCTTACTTGTTTTAATGAACAACTAAATTGTCTAATTTGAAGACTAATGACGGTACCACTCACTCCATCACTGACAGTATACACTCTGTATGGCTTTTTAAATGTGAGGATTGGAGGGCTCTAGGGGCCACACACACACACACACACAAAAACACTTGCAGCGAGAGAGGAATATATGTTATCCCTTTATATGTCTAATAACGCTGGTGCACTTTTAAAATGGTTTATTTTTGAAACTTTCAGCTAACACGTTAAAATGTTGGGTTGTTTTGTGTGTGACGTTGCTAGATTTATGATTTAGTAAGATGCCATTTGATGTTAATCATTCAAGACTTTTTAAAGATGATCACAATATACACAACATTTCACAAGTTCCTACACACACAAAAAAAGAGAGAGATAGAGAGAGATACACACACAGATGTACACAAACACACACACACACACACACACACACACAGAGAGAGAGAGAGAGAGAGAGAGAGAGATTTGTGTAGCTAAATGCATAATCTGTGCTAAGCAAAATAGATCAGGACTTTGAAGTTCAATCAAGGATACTGAGATAGGGACATGCAAGTAAACCACTTCGCTCAGTTCAAAGAGAAACTCGTTTAGGCTTCCTTGATACACCAAAAGGACAGCCACCCACACACACACTGCCACCTTTAGGCAGAGTTTTCTTAAGCCTTCAGATGCTGTTATGACGCCCAGTAGTTCAAAGGCAATGCAAGTGTCTTCTTCTTTCCACAGAGTTGAGAGTCATAAATATTTGTCGCAAATATGACACACCATATCTTCATCGAGTCACATAGAAATAGTCTAGCATACATGCCAGTGACATTTAAAAGGAAAAAAAAAACGAAGAAAATAAACTTCTAAAGGAAAACTATTGGTCTATGGTCCTACTTGTCTCATTAGGAGTTCTTTGATTAAGATTATACTGAAAGGAAGTTTGCCCTGGCTCCCTTGTTGCCTGGTTGTTGTTATTAGTGCTGTGCCACTGTTGTGGTGCTGGTGATTAGTATGCTAATAAATGGCCAGGCCACATCAAACGAGAGACTGGCAGCCATTTGTTTATTCAGAAGAGGGGCGTCTATTTGATTAGGCCATCTGACAACCTTTGTTTTGGTTGTGAAGCTTTGTACACCCATTCGTTCAGGTCTGAAACAGCCAGCTGCCAGGGGTATGCAACGTTGCTACTTTCTCGGTGTCCCATAATGAACAATATATTTACTGCTATGTGGCTATTTTGCAGCCAATGGACCCTTTCAAGAGAGTTCCATTATCAGCATCATAGTTGGCCCCACAAGACTTCCTTTTTAACATTCCATATGTTATCTTAATGCAGAGGAAGTAGATTGGGGCCCAAATAGAACGTTCAAGCATTGTTTTTGTTTACCTTGTTGAAAGGGTCTATACATTGCTAAATACTCCCTTTCAGGAAGGTGCTTTTAGATAGCTCAGATTGTCATGATCTAGTTTGTTACTTTGCCACCTGAAAGAATGTATGCCTGTCCCCCAGTGGAGGCGAGTGCATATTTTCCACACTTGGTGGAGAAAGAGTGGTGCTGGGATGATGGAGCGATATTGCCTTGGGGGGACAAATTAGACTGCTCATTTCATGTTCTCCTCCTGTCAGGGGCTTTAGCATGACGAATCCGCTCCACATATCGCCCAGATGACATTTGTTTGTTGCGGAGTGGTGCAAACTGATGGGTGTGTGTGTCTGTGTGTGTGTGTGTGTGTGTGTGTGTGAGAGAGAGAGAGAGAGAGAGAGAGAGAGAGAGAGAGAGAGAGAGAGGCAGGCTGTGCAGAGACAGATAGGCTTGGCGTTCAGTCATCCATGGCTCTCACTCAAGTTTACCTCTACACCAACATGCCCCCTTGCTACCCCATTTTCATTTTCCTCATCTGTTGCTTGTTTTTTTTGGGTAAATATCAGGCAGCCGGTGTTATAATTATGGGATGTAATCTTCTAAAACCAGAATGAGGTCTAGAGTGAGCAGATTACCCGTGAGTAATTACCCCAAGACAACACTGTGTTTGCTCAAAGTACTAACCAGGACAGCAGAAGGTCAGATATGAGTTTTTCATTTTCATTTTTTTAGCCATCATTTTTTATGCTGGCCTTGAATGGGAAAATGACTTGAATGGGAGAAGCCAGAGAGAGAAAGAGGAGCTGTTGGGTGTGTTTTGTGTTGTGTGCTGTGATGATGGTGTACAAGAGGGAGGCTTGTTTATCTCATTACTCAGGTGTGACAGAGACGGGGTCCTCCGTGCCTTGTGTGCAGCATGGAGAGAGAGAGAGAGAGAGAGAGAGAGAGAGAGAGAGAGAGAGAGAAAAAGCTGGCAGCACCCAAGCAGGTGTCGTGCCGGGGCCCAACAGGGACGTCTCCACAAAAAGCGCTCTGTTTCGCCTCACTGCTTGCTGCCGCCACCAACTCAGACATCTATATTTGCGGCATACGTTTACTCCCTCTCATCTCCTCCTCCTGTGTCAACCACTGGGAATGTACACTCTCTTCAAAAGAGATTAGCTGGTCAAATAGCAGCCACGGTGACCAAAAGATGCACGGCCCCATGACAAGCATTCATCGCCCGCCACAAATTGCCTCTACTGCATTAGCCAGTGACCCCTGTGCGCATAAGGACTGCTCGACTGTCCCATTTCTAATGAATGGGATTAATCCCCTTGAAAAAGCCCGGCATTAGGACGCTATTGACATTCTGCTGGGAGCACAAGAAGGGTGGGGTGGGGGATGGGGGGGTCTTCTATCAATAAAGCAGCTGTCCATCAATCTTTCATCTTTTTGGGAACACAGACGGTCTTGTGGGATTTGATTTGGCCTGAAAAGGAAATGAAACTGCTTTGGCGGTGTCTGCTGTTATCTGCACTCTCTCGGCATCATCTCGGCGTCATGCTGTGCACGGCACTGGGGGTCTCTGACGGAGACAAGGACATAAGTGAAGAGTTAAGACATATATGGGAGGGGGGTGAAGGAGGTGTGTGTGTGGGGGGGAGGTGGGGGGGTGTAAAGTGAAAGTATTTATCATCTCAAAGTCGTAAAGAAAAGAAAAAAAGTCAAACAAAAGAAGGTAATAGTTATCAGGATCTAATACTGAAGTGAAGTAGGCATCAGGATTTGTATGCACCTTTCAATACAGGGCCGGCGTTCCATACCAAAGAAATTATCGTGGTACTGAGGATTACCATGCGTGTGCCCGGAGTGAAATGTATTTTAAAGGAGAATTCCGGTGTGATATTGACCTAAAGTGTATTGAAACATGATACCGAGTGTGAACGTATGTCTCATAGCCCATCTCGACTTGTCCCCTGCACTCCAAAATCTGGCGCTAGTTAGCCGATGCTACCAACAACTTTTTCAGTAGTGGTGCTTCGGCATCGGGCTAGCCATGCAAATAAATCACTGTTTTACACCCATTTATGAGGCTCAATGTATCTCCACACTTCATTGGTAGACTTCCTAGGGCCCTGACATTTAAAACGAGACATTGAGAACTTTGAAAAAGCACTGGTAGTTTACTTACAAGACGATTTATACAGACAGTATCTTCACGAAGTTTAACGTTTGCAGCCATCTTGAATTTAGTCACGATAAGTCGAGCAACGAGTAAGAATGAACAGGTATGATAAGGGATCAGATTCCAAAAATAATTCAGTGGAAATGCATGGATTCCAGTTTCTTCCAGTAGCAGCAACTGGAATCCATGCATTTCCACTGAATTATTTTTGGAATCTGATCCCTTATCATAGCTGTTCATTCTTACTCTTTGCTCGACTTATCGTGACTAAATTCAAGATGGCTGCAAACGCTAAACTTCGTGAAGATACTGTCTGTATAAATCGTCTTGTAAGTAAACTACCAGTGCTTTTTCAAAGTTCTCAATGTCTCGTTTTAAATGTCAGGGCCCTCGGAAGTCTACCAATGAAGTGTGGAGATACATTGAGCCTCGTAAATGGGTGTAAAACAGTGATTTATTTGCATGGCTAGCCCGATGCCGAAGCACCACTATTGAAAAAGATGTTGGTAGCATCGGCTAACTAGCGCCAGATTTTGGAGTGCAGGGGACAAGCCGAGATGGGCTATGAGACATACGTTCACACTCGGTATCATGTTTCGATACACTTTAGGTCAATATCACACCGGAATTCTCCTTTAAAGCTGTCATATTCTATTGAACATCTTATTTGATTAGTTGACAGACAGGTCAGTGGTATGTCTCTGCGTGTGTGTGTAGGTGTGTGTGTGTTACAGAAAAAAAGAAGAAAAAGTTGCGAAGAAAAGCTTTTTTCTGGCTGCTCTGATGGCATGCTACCGTGTCTCTTAGTGGTGAGAGAGAGAGAGGGAGAGAGGAGGGGGTGGAGCGTGAGTGTCTGTGCGTGTGTGTGTGAGAGAGAGAGAGTATGAGCTCTATCTTGCACTTTAGCGCAATTGACTTTGCGCAAATCGCTTTGTGGGCGGATCTTTCTATTTTACCGGCGGGATAATGACTGTTGCACCTGACGCAAATCTAAAATGGGGTGGTCTGTAGTAGCTACATTGTTCATGGGTGTGGTTTGGGCGTAACATGCAATAAACCAATCAGAGCGTCATCTCACATTCCCTTTAACAACAGGCACGCTTGTTCCATTGCTATTATGATGGCGGATTTGCCAGGCGCAGCCAGGAACGGTTCACAGCGCTATAGTCAGTTGGGAACAGTTTGCTATTGATTTTTCCTCTTGACAAAATGTAATAAAGAAATGTCACTTTCCGATGTTTTGGCATCACTCTCACTGAATTACGAGGTTATGAATGCATGGTGATATTTTTGCAATGAAATCTAACATTACTATAGACAATGCAGATCTGTCAGATAAGCTCTCCTCTCCCGTGCTGCTGCTGGGGCATTTGGGTTAAATGGCATCGGCATGCAGTTCAACATCATTGAGAATCATCTCATTAAGTCCACTAATATTTCCTAATTTATGTCATCAACACATCCGTTATTCGTGGAAATGTGTTCGCTAGATTTATACCTATTTTTTCACATCGGACACCACACTGATTTCCCTCGTGTAGCAATATTTGTCCTTGTAATTATGTATGGTTTGGAGAAATGGGAACTGCGTCGTATAGAGGAGAGGAGCAAAGTGCATTGCACAACACAGGCGCCCAAGCAAGCGCTCCTGCAAGTGTAAGCTACGGCTGTACCTTACCAACAGGCAACTCAACAACGAGAAACAGTTTCCAAGTTGACCTAACTTTCCAACTCTGCACAGTATCCCATTAGCTGCATGACAGTAGGCTATTTACATTATTTTGTAAACATGTTATCATCAACTTAATGCACGCACAACTTTTGTTTGAGCAGGAGAGAGAATAACACTGAATGGACGCAGCAACTACAGAAACTGTAGCCAAGGCTACTTGCTGCTTTCTTTTACTATGGTTGCTGGTTAACAGCACATAATAAGCTTATTTAAGCGAATTCACAAACTCAAGACTTCAAGGCCATCATGGATATAAAACGTTTTTTGAAAACAACGAAAGGATGGAGGGAACATAGCAAAGTTTGGAGTTATTTCAGATGGGCTACAACAAGGTAGGCAAAATTGTGGTGCTTGTCAAAACCTTAGCGCAGCTGGAATAATGCTTATAGGCTGATGTTAAAGCGCACACAATGTTTAAAGCCATACACAACGGTAAATTGGAACAAAACTAAAGGTAACTTTAGCCTTTATAGGGCTGTATAAAGTTGTCCAAATTAATAGGTAGTAATTAGGCGTTGTTGTTGTAAAGATATTGCATGTACAGTAGATGTACTATATAGGCTACTAAATTTTTAGTTGACCAATGCACGAACAAAACTGGGAAACGGACAAATATTATCAAGGCTTTGAATGTTTCCATCTGTGTACAGGGTGTCTGTAGATTCGCTGTGCATAGCATTCATTCATGCAGGCCTGTGGCCATGCATGCGCCCTTAGAATAGCATCTGAATTTGCGCCACTGACTTTAGACCAGGAGGACCAGGAATTGTTTTCTGAAACTACAAAATATCAACAGGGACCGTTTGCGCCGGAACACGCCCCCTCTTTTCGCTGAAACGCCCCCGTGGGCGCACATGTACCTGTGGAGGGAAAATTACAATATGCGCTGACTGCAAAATAGGAAAGACAAAAGTGTGAGTATACAAAGTCAATTGCGCTGGTGTGCAAGATAGAGCCCTATGTAAGTGTGTGTGTGTGTGTGTGTGTGTGTGTGTTTTGTGTGTGTTTTGCATATTTACAGTTCATTTCAGGCAGAAAATTCCCTTCTGACATGATCATCTTGTATCATTGACATGCAGTCATGCCTCACAGGCTAAAGATTGATTCAGATCATGGAGTTGCCCAGAGCACTTGGGTGTGAAGGAAGCCTGAAGCACTGTCTGCCATACACTCTGCAGTGGATGGCACGCAGTGTATTATCAGATGCACATGTGAATAATATGGACAATAATATGCTTGTGGTGAGGTGGGCAGTGAAGTAGATATGAGTCAGGGAAGTGGCCCTTACAAGATAATGACTAAATTAACTTTGTGTGTGCCTGTTTGTGTGTGTGTGTGTGTGTGTGTGTGTGTGTGTGTGTGTGTGTGTGAACATTTCATATCCTTTCATGCACACTGCACACATGAGCTGCTGTAAAATATTGCATCAGGTGACCTGCTTGGCATTGATCCACATTGGCTTCATGGGGCTGCTATATTATGGTGGGGAACATGGAACTTCAGTTTCCTGCTGGCCTCTGGCCGAATATCTCACCCCTACACACACACACACACACACACACACACACACACTCAACGACCCCCCTAGGCCCTGCCATTTATCTCCCTCCTCTGTACCGATCAGCGTCCGATTCCAAGGATGAGCGCAGCACATTCCCGCAGACTATGGATTAATCAATCAGCCCAGGCTCCACACCAATCAATCTCCTCCAGACCATCAGCCGACATCATAAAAGGAGCCACTCTGACACGCCAGACATGGGGAGACATGAATCTCTCTCTTTCTCTCTCTCTCTCTCTCTCGCTCTCTCTATCTCTCTTTATTTCTCTTTCTCTTTCCTTTTCTCTGCCCCCTCTTCTCGTTAACCTTGGGGCATCCATGTCAACATCGGGGCAGCCTTACTGCAAGGGGATGAGCAAACAAACATGGGGAGAAGGAATCACGTAAACAAATATGCACGACGCATCTCAGAGCTACGCGCATGATTCCTTCCCCATTCGCCTCAGTAGAAAGTGATGGCCTGGATTATACTTGGCACATGACTCACAGGTTGGCATCACCCCCCCACCCCCGTCAGCTGTTGACCGCTGACTTCTGGTTTAAAGTGCCTCTTGAGTCTTGGGTCTTGTGGCACAGCGACGTGTCAGGCGCAAATGAACCGGCTCTTTTGAGTGAACGGTTAGAGCTCGGCTCCTGTCTGAGAGCCAAGACAGAATAGTACTGACCATGAGGGGAATGTTGTTGAGCTGATGTCGTGCATGCAATGTAACCAATCACATGTGATGACAGACTAGGACCTTACCATGAGGTTAACCCTTAAAGGTGTAGGTTTTTGAACATTCTAAGTTCCGCAACAATTGAAGGTTCTAAAATTCTATGTTGAATTCAATGAACCCAGATATTCTTTAGAACGTTCATTTCTCAACATTCCCGTCACACCGGTGTGACTGTACTCCTTTAAGGGTTAAAAGAGTAGCTAGTGGGCAGTGCCAGTGGGTACTGAGACTACTGACGTCTGCGAACAGCAGAAAAGAAATCAGACAGTTTGCTAACCTTCCAAATGGTGCCAAATGAAGGGCTGTTTGGGAGTCGAAAGAGCCAGCTGAACAGAGCCAAAATATCTGGCTCACTGAAAACAGATAGAATTGCCATTACTACCGTGGCAGGGTGGCAGGCAGTTTGTGGCGGTGGGTGTGGAGGGGTAGGGAGGAGTGGTGAAGCTAGCCTGGGCTGATGGGGGTGGACAGGCTGTGGAGGTGGTAGAGGTCATTGTGGGGAGAGGAGGGTGTGTGTGTGTGTGTGGGGGGGGGGGGGGGGGGGGGGGGTCACATGGTCTGAATACATGTGCGTTGTTCGGTTTGGATTGAGAGTAGGGGTGGGGCGGGGTGTACTCTGGACCTCCATGACCACTGCTGCACCTGTGAAGCATCTGTTTCGAGCGATATGCCAGCGACTTACCATATTAATTCCCGCTGCTAAATTGAAAGGTTAAAGCGGCCAGGTGATGGGCTGTCTCTCACCTGTTCCCTGTGCCTTTTTAAAGCCCACATTTAATGGAGGTTGAGTTCAATTGTTTCCCTCATCATGGGGGCCAGGACTGAGGAAGAGAAGGGGAAAAAAAGCATAAGCAGGCCTGTGAGTAGGGAATGTTAATGAGGGGGACCAGGAAGAGCCTGGCGTTTAATAGGTTATTTGAAAATGCAGGGGGAAACCGAAGGGTTGCTGTGGGAGTTGATTGTTCTTATCTGAGTTCATTAATGCAATTTCCTCTCACAAAGAGCCTGTGCCGAAGCTTTCAAGCACAAATAATGAGTGAATCAGTCAGGGAGAGGAGAAGAGAGGAGTAGAGAAGAGAGGAGAGGATAGACAGGAGAGAGAGGAGAGGAGAAAGGAGGAGAGAGAGGAGAGGAAAAAGAGGAGAGGAGAGACAGGAGAGAGAGGAGAGAAGAGAGGAGAGGAAGTCCAAGGGGGCCAGTGTCAGAGCTGACATCACCTCCCCCATTGCTTAACATGGACAATGCTTCACATGGACTATTACACACACACACACACACAGACACACACACACACGCACAGCATAGCATTTTGTTGCACTGGGTGTTTTGATGGACATGAAGTCGTTTTTTGCAGAGCAATGGAAGTGGGATTGAGGCGTTTTATTCCAGGTGTCTTGTGCCAGAGCAGAAATACGGTACAGTGGCTCTGATTGTTGTTACGACAAACCTGAGGCAAGTCTTGGCCCTTGAAAAACTCCCCAAAACATTTAAAACTTTCATTTGGTTTTGATTCATACACAAACTCTCTTTGTGCTATCAAAACATATTCAGGCTTCCTCTGCAGATGCTCCATGCAGTGCATTTGGCCTAGCTATTAAAATTGTTTGACTGGAAGTGAGTCATTTTGGTACTGAAGGGTTAAATGGCTAGAAATATATATATTTTTCCAGATATATGTATCATAATTTGTTAGCATATGTTTATAGTATAAAGCTCTGTGTATTTGTCTATGAAACCAGCAGCCTATAATTTTTCAGTCCCAGTAATTTCACTAATTGTTCTCAAGAGACTTAAAATTACTGACCTTACACATGATAGCTATCATAATATTACAGCATCATGTAAACACAAACAGTCCCTGATAAGTAATTCCCCAGGGTGGTCCTTTGGTTTAGATGAGATAGGCTAAAAGAAATACTGTATGCTCATAATTAAATATCTCATTTTAAAGCCTGAAATATTGACATGACAAAACTTCATGTGTGACTGCCACATTAAAGTCATAGATAATGGCAACTGACACTCAAATCCCCGGGATTCTCTGAGATGGGGCTGGAGGATACCGAGAGTTCTTACCACTAAGACTGTAAAGTGGTCATTTTTCATTACACGTCAACCCAGGATGTCATGCCAACTTCAGACCACTTCCTTGCCATCCTTGCCTTATCTTTAATGAACAACAGCTAACAGCTAATGTTGCGCAATAGTAGTGTTCTTATTGGCCTCTTTTCTCGTTATTATGCCACAATGCGTCCTGTATAAATGATGCTCAGTCCAGCTGGGGCTACCCAAGACACTGAAGCACTTTCTGTGTAACCACTCTGAAGAACCAGAGGTCTGAGACAGAAATGCAGAAATGACTAAGAAAAAGAGAAACTGTGCAGTTTCGGCAATTTCTTCGCTGCTTTCTCGCTTTTTGCTCGCAGGTTTCTCTGCAGAGCTCCCCCTACAGCTTCAGAGTAGATATTTTACGGCAATCTGTCAGTTTGCCGTTTCCTCTTTCCCTGTTCCTCCGACAACGGTTCACTCGCTTTCTGCTTCTTTTCGCTGGCTCTGCCATGACGGATGTCTGAGAAACTCCATCACTACCTTGTTCTAGCAGGTGCCTGGTGTGTATGTGTGTAGTGCAGTAAAGCAATTCATTACATCACGAGGCTGCGAGACTTTCTGTCTCTGAGGCTGTCGGCCCGCTGGCCCAAAGTTGCAGCTAAGGGTGTTTTTTTTTTCGCTCACAGGCGCTAGGGGGAAGTGAGACGGCCACCATTCAACCCGAAAAAAGTAATATAACCATTTCAATGACTCCGAAGCTGTTCAGTTCAGGTAAATTAAGCTAAAAAAACTGCATAGTTCCCCTTTAAGACCGTGGTCCTGTGGAACAATGCTATGTGACAAATCATACTGTTATTTTACTAATTGTGTAATAAAGCAAAAAATGGCTTGCAACCATTACGTGCACAATGTCCCATAAAGGGCCTGTGTTGGTTGCCTCTCTCGACTGAGAGATGCTTTACATCCATTACAGGAAAATGAGAGGACCCATCAGTGGGGAGAGCGCCAGTCTCATCGCCAGCGACACCGATTCAGAGCGATGTGATTTGTGCTTTTCACAAGCCCAGTGAGAATCAGCAGAAGGATGCAGCCTCAATCGTCCGGAAGTCTGGCACGGCTCGGCTCGGCTCGGCTCGGCGCAGCCTGTGCAGAGGAGTGTGACGAGATGTGCGTTAATGGCCATGATCTGATGAGTGCTGTTGTTCGTTATTGGGCCACGGCGGCGCGGCGCGGCATGGCATCTGAGCCTAGGTGCAGCCCAATCCCCTCAGAGGCATATTGCCTAGTCTGTACATTAGTAGAGATGTCATGTACCTGCTTGTCTAATGATATACGCTCAATACCCATGAGGCTAGCGCTCTCTCGTTCTCTCACTCTCTCGTTCTCTCTCTCTTTCTTTCTCTCGTCCTCTCTCTCTCTCTCTCTCTCTCTCTCTCTCTGTGAGGTGCAGTGTGTGTGTCTGGCAACCTCTTGTAAGCTCTCATCAGTATTCAGGAAAGACCAGTAAAGATTCTAGCAGAAACTAGAACTCCCCTCCAGCATCCCCACACACAAGCAGTGTGCTAGCCTAGAATCCTGGAAGTGACCGATAGCACATCCCCTCCCTTAAGTCTCCACACACAAGCAGTGTGCTAGCCTAGAATCCTGGATAGTGACCGATAGCACGTACCGTCGTACCCTTTCTTAAGTCTGTTGCAGACATGTAGTGAATGTGAAGTGCTCATCTGTTTGTCTCTCGTTTCCTCTGGTACTATCGCAGGCTTCACCAGAGGAAAGTCTTGCAAATCAGCTCTCCCCGGTTAGCCTAGAAATCTAGACGCGCCCCTAGCGGCAGCAAATTATATTTGCTGCCAGGGCTAGTCTAGCAACTCTCCGTTGGCTTGTGAGCTCCAGAAATCGAAACTTAATCTTTGAAGTTGTGTATAGAGTCGTTTGGTGGGCTTAACATAATGATTGATGGCAGAGTTGCAACGGCTTGGCTTGAATTCCCTGCTACTTGAAAACAAATATCCTATTGCGTCCTATTGCGTGCAGAGGGAATGAGAAAGACAACTGATTATCCCGCCCCTCGGACTGAGCACTGCGAACGGTGAGTGCCCAGACCCTACATTTTAATGTGGGTCTGGCTCGCCAGGCTACTCCCCGGTAACACTTTACGTAAAAATCAGTATCCACAAAGCATTATAGATACACTCATAAAAAGATTATGAAATATTCACAGTGCCTCAGAAGTCTATATAGCCATTCAGAAATGTAAATGACTGTGTTCATAAGCTGTTACAGTTTGTTGCATAAGCCCTTACAGCTTGAAGTATCACAATGCATTTCCAACCATTGTTTATCTCCTCGTAATGGCAATGATGACATCAGTTACGCAGGGCTTAACGTTTCAGACATCGTATGCGCAGCAATTCAGGCGTGGGTCTGACTGTTGAAAAAAAAATATATAAACAAATGAAAAAGATATTGATTGTCTGAAAGCAGAACTTCAGGCACATACATTTTCACCTGATGCCGACAGTACAGAGGTTAAAGGAATTCTATATTATAATACATCTTCTACTCTTGTTTTTCTCATCCTTATATAACCCTCTGTAGGAGGAGCCGGAGAAACCTGCAACCACTCTCTGTACCTTCAGTTACTCTTTTGCCAACCCAAGCTGTTTTCACCTCCCCAACTATTCATCACATGGGATAGGTCCGATGAGAGCCATTAGGGGAAACAAACACAAGCTCAAAATACACCAAAGTCGCCAAAAAAATGAAACTTGTACAGTTAATGAAACCCAGGTTTTGGCAGCAGAATGATGCACATATCTGTATCCCATTTTCTTTGGAGGGTGTCTCTCTGCATGCAGCACATAGATGGGGCCTGGTGAGCCTTGTGTCTGGTGGACAGAGGTACAGCTGTATAATCATTCGGGGGCCTTCAGGGGTCCTCATTGCAGGGGCGGAATGACTAATGCTCTGACCTCTTCACACGGGAGCAGTGAGGAGGCTACAGAGATGTAGAAATGCAGGCAGTCTATTCCTTATGCGTGCACACACACACACAATCACACACACACACACACACACACACACACACACACACACACACACACACACACACACACACACACACACACACACACACACACACACACACGCACACACACAGAGAATGTGCCATTCTGCCATTATCTGCTCAGATATATATTTTTATTCTGAATGGAGAGCATACACGGCGTACAGCGAAAATAGGTATAGTTTCACAATCGTTCAGGAGCTTCCTTGAGGGGGTAAAGGTCACCTCCTCATCACAGAAGTGGAATGACAAACTAGGGAGAGTAGCAGTGGAGAGAAAGAGAAAGTGGCACCTAGGCATGCTAAACTACAGACCCCACTCTCTCTGATTAAAACCCAGCTCTGCTCGGAAGAATACTGTAGCATCCTGCTACCGTGCACATACAAAAAGAAGAGAGATAGATCTGTTTCACATTTTGACACAAGGTTGTCTTCTCTTCAGTCCCCCCTGATGGGTGAGCGGCGCCCATCCGTGTGCTGGTTGTCCTGGGGTGGCGGGTGTGCCGGAGGCTGGCACAATGTGAGGTATTAGTGTTATTTCAGCCCCAGATGATTATTGAGGTGTATGCATGCAGCGGCAAGTCTCCTGCTGCCTCGGCCATACCCCGAAACCCCTGTGGGGCACAAATGTACCCTCTGCTGTGAGCTGTCTGCTAGCCTAGAATTGCCACTGGTAAGGAAAGAAAATATTCCGGGTGAGGAAGTGGATTTTCATTGTATCAGCCTGGTGAGTTTGTAATTTGTAAGGCTCACAGGGTTGTTGAGTCGTACCCACTACAGGGCATTCTAGTCTACTCTGTCTGTTTAACATTTGAAATGTTATTTGAAGAAAACCAAATGCAGTAAAATTGGAAGCAACTGTTTGAAATTAAGACTGGTCTAATTGCATACTATGTGCCTGAAACTAGAGCTGGCCTTCACAGATGTCCTAAAAAAAACAGTTGGGAAGAAAGAAATGCTTTTTGTAGCCTAAAGATGTGCTTGGCTTTCCATTGCTTAGCTCATAACTTCCACTGTCATATTCTGTTTCATACCATTTGAGGCGTGAGGTCAAGGAAGGAAAAAACAACTCAAAATGAAGGCTTCATGAAATAGAAGTCAGCTAAAGTGTACCCACCAGTGAAGATCGCCGTGCCATGGAGCAGTGCACAAATTCATTCTTGTGATGTGTGCAAAATAACTCATTAGAGACGATTGAAAAAATAGCTTGCAAGAATATCAAGGTGCATTTTAAAAGGGAACGGCACTTTTTGATCAGCCGAGTTCTATGCTCTGTTCAGCGGGGGTCATGTGTTCGTTTTTGGAGCTGTAGCCAGGAGGAATTGGTGACATTTGTCTAATTAGGCAGTTCCTCGAGTCTCCGCTGCGCTATACTAATGACCCAAATACAATTAATTGCTGGATCTATAATGTGAAACCTTTACTGATGGGATGTCATCAGTGATGTGTGTGTGTGTGTGCATGTACATATGGGTGTGTGTGTGTGTGTGTGTGTGTGTGTGTGTGTGTGCATGTACATATGGGTGTGTGTGTGTGTGTGTGTGTGTGTGTGTGTGTGTGTGTGTGCATGTACATATGGGTGTGTGTGTGTGTGTGTGTGTGTGTGATAACTCTGATTCCCTTCTACACTCCTTTTCTATCCGTCTCTCCATCTGGCCGGCCACAAGTAGGTGTGCCACCCATACGAGCCGTGGTTATGCTCTTAAGTAGGTGTGCCACCCATATGTACGAGCCGTGGTTATGCTCTTAAGTAGGTGTGACACCCATACGAGCCGTGGTTATGCTCTTAAGTAGGTGTGCCACCCATATGTACGAGCCGTGGTTATGCTCTTAAGTAGGTGTGACACCCATACGAGCCGTGGTTATGCTCTTAAGTAGATGTGACACCCATACGAGCCGTGGTTATGCTCTTAAGGCTTCCTGTTTTCCCTGGCTTTCCACTCACTCTCTGGGGTGTAAGTTAATCTATCTATTGAAGGCTCTGTGATAGGGCATACAAGGGAAACCAAATGAGGAAGGAGGGACAATGCTCTGCTGTTTTGCCTGTCAGTCACATTCAGACTTAGGATGTATTGTTTGTACAGGGAGGTGGGTTGAGGGACAGAACACTGAAAGTATTTAATTTGTTTTGTTTGCTTCTTGTTTCAAAATGACCAGTCTCTATCTGTATTGCTGACTGATCCCAGGGTGGTTCATAGTGATTACTGAGCACAGGAGCCTACCTTGCTCACAGTAATTATAGTCTAGCCTGTGGTGTGTGGACGCTCTCGTCAAGATAATTTGTGAGCCCTGGCTCAAGAAAGAGATGGGGTTTTTTTGTCACCACTACTGTATTTTATAATACACAAGGCCGTTTTTCTCAGGGATTCTATTGTGACATTATTGTCACAATAGAATCCCTTATTATTATAGGTGCATTACAGTGCACTTATCTACAAGATGTTGTGATCACTTTGAGGTCAAGACTGTCAGTTGTGACAGTTATGAGAGTGACATAATTTGGAGAAAACTGATGTCATACTATTTCAGCCCTAGCAGCTGAACGTCTGTGCAAGTTGTTAGCTAGCTTGCTTAATAAGCAAAGGTAAGTTTATAAATGCACAGGTGTCTCTCTGAAATGGTAGCAACTACACTAAATAACCTGCTAGTTAAAGGAGAATTCTGGCGATTTTTCACAAAGACACTAACGCTACACTCTGGGGGCATGAACATGGGGGCTCATGAACATGCCCCCAGGGTGTAGCACTGTAGCTGCCTGGCTGTTGGCTGCAGCAACTCAAGTTACATAGAACCGATTGTTTTAGTTTTTTTCTCATTACTGACAGAACTCGGTGACCTCGAGAAACAGAGATCTATGTGAAAAATTTCTGGAATTCTCCTATAACGGTCACCTGATGCTATTCTTACATTAGCAATGTATCTAGCTGATGTTGAGCTTGAGATAAGATAACACGCTTTTGTTTATCAAACTAAATGGTTCTGTATTTAAATGCATGTTTTTAAATGCATGTTTGTGTTCCTTATGTATTCTTGTGGATGATTGGGGGCTTTGTGGTTCTTGATATGTTTTGAGCTGCAAGATTTACATCTATCTTCAACACAAACAGGATTTGTGCTGGTCTGTAGCTTTAGGGTTTGATGGAGGATGAAAGCGATGGCGGTGGCATCATGGTGTGGTATACAGTAGCGCTTTCTCCACAACAGTGCAAAGCGCAGAGTGGGTGAGATTCTCACTCCTCCCACCCCCGGCCCGCAGCTGACTGCAGTTGGCACCTGTCTTTATAAAACCAACCAGAAAGCAGGGTCTGCCAAGGCTCTCTGGCTTAACCCCAACCTCACCCGCCGTCTGTTCACAGTCTCCCCGATGCACTCTCAGGATAGAGCCAAGGCAAGGCAAGTTTATTATCATGGTGCATTTCATACACAGAGGCAATGCGGTGTGCTATATACTGTATCACACATGGACAACATAGGCCTACGGCCCACGGGCAGACTCTGGCCCGCAAACTACTTTAATCCGGCCGGCCTGCAGCACCTTCGGGCAGAAAACAACAACAGAGGGCGACAATTGAAGTTGTACTATGTAAGCGTTACTCTTTTTCACTGTCCTGAAATGGCAGGTTTAACGCTATAGCGCAAAACATTCACTGACATTTAAATGGATATGGGAACTAATAGAAAAAAGGACTGCAAATTGTGAAATGGAAGTGTTTTGAGTGTCACTTCAAAACTAATATTTCAAGAGCGTATTGCTGTCAAAGAATACAACTTAACAGACATTTCAGTACGAAGCATCCAACAAAGCAGTCCACCCCTGCTTTATATAAATAAAAGAATAGAAACGTGAAAAGAACACATATGGACAAGAGAAAGAATTAACCAACATACTCTACATACGGTACAATTGAATGACAGCACAACAATAAAAACAAAGTGTGGTTTCTGCCATGGAGATCAAGGGAGGTTCTGCAAGCAAGTTTGCATGAAGCTACAAGAGCCGCCCCTCTCGCTCTTGCTCTCGCTCTCCCTCTCGCTCTCACTTTCACTCTTGCTCTCGCTTTCTCAAGCACAATTGGCTGAAGAGGTGATGAAGCCTGAGGGATCCGACAGAGCCCCAACACAGGGTTCATCCGAGCGGCTCGTGCTGCCTCTCTCCAGCAACCTGTTGCAGCCTTTTGTTTGGGGCTGCTCCCTGAGGGGAGTGTGTGTGAGGATATCGCTGATCTCATAGCATTGCATGCCGTGCACGGCGCTGCACTGCACTGAACACACAAAGCCCAGAGAGACAAGCGTAGCTCGCAGCAACCAGCGGGAAGCTCGGCACAGCTTGAGCTGTTGGCCCAAAACCACTTGCTCCTCCTCTACTGCTGGGGTTTGTTAATTGGAGAGGGATCTGACCTCACCTGAAACATCCACAAACTGAAGACTGTCTCCGGAACCACACTGTGCTAAAAGGTGTTTTATTGTTGTCTGACAGCAAACTTGCACTTAAGATTTTGTGTGTGTGTGTGTTTGTGTTTGTGTTTGTGTTTGTGTTTGTGTTTGTGTGTGTGTGTGTGTGTGTGAGTGTGTGTGTGTGTATGTGTGTGTGTGTGTTTGTGTGTGTGTGTGTGTGTGTGTGTGTGTCTGTGTCTGTACAGTATGTTTCTTTGCCTACTTTTGAAAGTGCAGAGTTTGACTTCTCTCTTAAAGACAGATGAGTTTTTAATGAAGACTAAGGACAGAGTGACTCTAGCGTCGCGACGTCTGCATTTCCGCGGCAACCACGGCCCACTGACGAGTCGCTCATTACATCCAGTTAGGAACGGCACCTATCAATCCGCAAATGAGCCGTATAAGTCCCATAAATTATTCCAAAGGCGCCAAACGTGCACCCATAAGTGTCAGACATGCAAATGGAGCCGGGAATGGATGACTGGAGTAAGCTGAGTACGCAGATGAGGGCTTTCAACTCTCCCCACAGCCCCCCTTAACAACCCCCCCCCTCCCTCTTTACCCCAAAGCTGCTGCCCCTCCCCATCTGGCTGTCCGTCTGCTCCCCCCCCCCCCCCCTCCCAGAAAACATCCCAGGAGATGTGCCCCCTCTCCCTTCTTCTCCCCTCAGAGTTGGGGACAAGAGGACTTCCCCCACACACAATCCTCCAGGGGTCCTGACACACAGTGGGACAACTCGCTGCTCCAAATAGAAATGGAGAGGGAAATATGTAAGGATTGTTATCAAAGGATCATTATCAAAGGATCTCAAAGGATCATTATCATTAAATAATGTGGAGAGAGAGACTTCTAGTTCCTAGTTCTTTTCTTCTCTTCATTGTCCTATTCATTTCTCTTTCCACTTGGTGCTTGGGTTAACCAAGTGTCTAGATGTATTGGCATGATAGCACACCTTTATAGAAGCCGATGTGCTGATGCGTTGGTGCCATGTTCTATTTTCACTTAACAGACACATGAATAATGCATTAGAGAGCAAGTCTGGTTGCATAATCCTGCACCTTTCCATAGCGCTTTCTCATTTTGTCATCACTGTCCTTGGTATAACCAAGTTACATTATAACAGGTGTTTTTTGTTGTTGTTGTTGTTGGTTGTGCTTGCTTTCGTCTATGCAGCCGTTTATCATGAGTGACAACATCGTTACTAATATGTAACAATGACTAAGCAAGCACAAAGTGTGAGTTTTTGCTGTTACGTTTGTAATTTAGATAAATAGATAGATAGATAGATACTTTATTGATCCCCAGGGGAAATTCAAGGTCTCAGCAGCATACATACAACACAAACACATTCTTTAACAGCAGAAAGAGTAATTAAAGTATATAATATAAAAACACAACTAAGCAGTAAGGACAGTAGAAGATAAAGAATATGCTAAATATACTAAAATACAAATTATACTAACACTTAATACAATATAAAAAAATATACTAAAATACAAATTACAAAAATACAAATTATACTAACTAACACTTAATCTAAATCTAAATCAATTCTAAAAACAGTATCCACATAGTGGTGATTAATAAATCAGAGGCGCTGATTTGTGAACCGTGCTCTATTTAACCATGTAATTACAGAAGCAGTAATCTTACATGGAGTGTTATACGGTATTTTCACTTTTTTTCATTTGTTGTTATCTCGTACTTTGGCTACGACCTCAGCACCTGAGGCTCGTGGCAAAGCGGACTGACCTGCCACAGTGGTTCGTGAGAATCTCCCAGACCACAGATGCAGTCTCCACACAGCTATGTTACCTCCGGGCGACAAGGCCAGCATGTGATATGACGTCTGTCACTTACTCCCTAGTCACGATCACAAGTTGATGGCGTGTAAAAAAGCCAGAGGAAAGCAGACGCGTTTAGGTCAGATGTCAGCTGACAGAAGTCTGTCCTGTTTTCGCTAGAGTTGGAGTGGGCATCTGTTGGCAACTAAGAGCCTGGTTTGCCCAGAGTGACACTGAGGTCAGTTAGT
>NC_055967.1:31089787-31109787 GCF_018492685.1 Alosa sapidissima
TTAGCTTTCAACAGTAGTCTAATTCCCCTCTTGGGAGAGCCATAAGGTTGTCTGAACATACATAGGCAAGTAGACATTTTGAGGCAAAAAATACTGATATTGTAATAGAGAAACATGGGACTGAGACAGAGACCCAGATCAAGGATACAACACATGGGTATCGTTGCCTTCATAGCAACAATCTCCCATGTGCTTGCACTGGCAGTGCAGTTATGTCTTACTGTTGCCTTCATAGCAACAGTATCCTGTACGCTTGCACTGGTGGTGCAGTTATGTCTGTTTCGGTTGAGAGTGTGTGTGAGGCACATTTGTGGTCCGTGGAGTCCTGCAGTGTGAATCTATCAGCCTCAAAGAGATCGGGCGGCCATGACTGATTAGAATGCATGATTAATTAGCAGACAGATTGCTAAACGTCTGTGTGCTCTGTTGACGCAGAGGTACGGCATCTCAGTAGACCAAAACAGCCTCCTTGTATTCCGTCCCTACACGCACAAACACACACATGCACACCTCTCTCTCTCACTCTCTCTGCCTCTATAACATTTTCCCAGTCTTCCATTGCACGTCGATTACTGTCCTCTCTCTCTCTCTTGACTCTTTATTCTATTTTTGCTCTTCTCTCCCTGTCCTTCAGCTACACTCTCTTTCTCTCTTTCTCTCTCTCTCTCTGGACTTCTATCTTTATCCATCTATCTCTCTCTCTCTCTCTCTTTCTCACTCTCTCGTCTAAATAAAGCTCTTCTGGGTTAATCAGTCCTGGAGGACTCCAGCCCAACATCTTGCCGCTGACACACAGCTGTACGCTGTCATCCCAACATGGCTCAGAGTCTCCCATTACGCAGTCACCACGGGCTGGAAATAGAGAGCCTGTCAAGAGTCTGGACCACTCTCTCTCTCTCTCTCTCTCTTGGACCATCTCTCCATCTCCCGCCTCCCCTTGAATTCCTCCTTTCCTCCTCCTCCTCCTCCTCCTCTTTCTTCCTCTGCCGGATGCTGGCAGTGGCAGAGATGGAGGCCGTCAAACCGCCTCGCCTTGATTGCTTTCTCAGTGTGGGGTTTTCGGAGTCCTGTGCTTATCTCCCCTGGTGTAAGTGCATGGGTGTGTATGTGTATGTGTGTTGTGTGTGTGTGTGTGTGTGTGTGTGTGTGTGTCTGTGTCTGTGTGTGTGTGTGTGTGTGTGTGTGTGTGTGTGTGTGTGTGTGTGTGTGTGTGTGTGTGTGTGTATGTATGTATGTATGTGTGTGTGTGTGTGGAGGGAGGGTAGGGGGGTTAAGAAGGCTTGTCGTAGCCAAGAGTGTAATTTATACGTTTGCAAAGGAGAGCACATTTCTCCGCTGATGGACGGCTAGCCCCTGCGGCAGCTCCTACGCGGCTCCTTCGCTCTGCACACCCGTCCCTGTAGGTGCCTTACCGGAGGGCCGAGCTGCTACGATTGGACATAAATAAGCAGAGCCGAGCACATTCCACTGGCGTAATCACATCGTGCTCGCCAGAATGGGCCGGGTGAGGGGAGGAGGGGAGGATTGACCCCCCCCCCCCCCACCCCTCCGCTGCACAACAGTCCCGCGGTGCACTGTACCTGTGCACTGTACCTGCTCCAACATGAGCCTCCATTGATGTGCAGCAGTAACCGCAGTAAATGCAGAGGGCCATGAGAATGTAGGGGCTAAGGGAATGCAACGGGCTAAGGGAATGTAAGGGGGTAAGAGAATGCAAGGGGGTAAGGGAATGCAAGGGGCCATGAGAATGTAGGGGGCTAAGGGAAAGAATTTGATTAGATTACCACACACGTTGCTAAAGGTGATGCAACAAGTACATTCACCACTCACAACTAAATATTTGTCAGTATATCTGTCTCTGTGCATTTATTTACTGTTCTTCTTTCTTTCACTTTGTCTTTCTGTCTGCTTTTGTGTCTCTATTTCTATCTATCTATCTATCTATCTATCTATCTATCTGTATATAATATTAAATATGATCTGATGTTTATAGTCTTTGCATTGGTCTCGCATGCCGTATTCTTCAATCTTAGGAGCAGCCTTAAAGCTATCTCAGTGGACATTGATGGCTTTTGATGAATAAATAATGCATCAGGTAGTTGGTGAGGCAAGCGCTGTTACCTGACACTGTGTTTACGTGTGTCAGTCTGCGGGCTGACATTTTTAATGCAAAATCCACGGCCTGTCAAAATCAAAGTCATTCTTTCAAAAGTGTGCCTACATTTCTGTAGCAGGCTATATTAAGTGGTTCTAAAGAATATACAATTTAACCATCAACATTTGCTGTAAACATTGACTTGGGCCGTGCCATTCAACCATTTCAGTCATATACAACATACAGTAAACAACCATTGATTTCAACTGGTTGTGTGTATTTTGTATTGATGAAAAAAATCATTCAGATGACTCTTTCACGTCCCTCTAAGCTGCTCCAGGTTGAATACCATTTTCCACTGCACAGTCATTTCTTTCAAGTCAGCAGAATGTGGTCCCTTTTTTTATTCCAGTTCGGAAATTAGCATTTATTTGCACAAATACCACGCTTAGGTTCATTTCACCAAGCAAGCACATAGCAATTACACACTAAATGCCAAACAACTACCTTGCCCTGCATTTTCTAATTAGCCTGTATGGTGAATCAGTCAACAAGCGTGGGTTAGGTGTGACCTGACTGCAAACTAAGCCTGGGACTCTGCCTTCCCCATCCAGCTCAGGAAAACAAATGCACTCGTTCCATCAACCGCACACATACACACCCACACACACACACACACACACACACACACACACACACACACACACACTCAGTGTGTGTGTGTGTGGGGGGGGGGGGGGCTGCTGACCAGTTGATTGAATCCCTTGAGTTACAGTGGGCTTGTTGAGACAACAGTAAATTGGACACTGAGTAGCTCAGCCATGGAACCTAGTAAGCAAGGAAGCGCAGCACGGACACAGCAGCCGAGTGGCGCACATTCACGTCCCCTGGACCGCGGACGCCAGGATAGGGCACAGATTGTGAACTCTGGGCTGTGCTGTGTAATGTTTGGGCATGTGAAGACAGAAATGTATGGACACACACACACACACACATACATACAAACACACACTCTCATAAACATTGCCTTATATTCTTTCCCTCGCTCTCATGCACATACCGTACAAGAAACAGGGAGAGGTGAACACACACACACACATAGAACTATTATTTTATACAACACAATATAACAAGTACAGGAAATGGCCACTGGACCTTGCTATATGGAATTTCCCCTGGAGATGTGATGCACCATGTTGTGAGGCAGATGACCTTCTTTTGTGTGTGTGTGTGTGTTTGTGTGTGTGTGCGTGCGTGCTTGCATGCGTGCGTGCGTGTGTGTGTGTGTGTGTGTGTGTGTGAATTTGTATGTGTGTGTCCATAGCTACAGAGATGACCAGAGGATGGACAGGCTTTCATTTGGGTGTCCCGGGTGAGGTTAGCCACATGCCTACACCTGGCATCTTTCACAGGGTGACGGCCAGGCTCGTTTGGGCGTGGTGTGAACTGGCCTGTCCAAGGAACCAATGGAACTGAGCTCAGAATGCACACAGATGTATAGAATATACAAACTGACTGACACACAGTGCACATATCGCACAATCTCACCCAGTACTCAAATGGATCCTTGTGATCTATGTTTAAGAAAGGAATTATTATTTTATTGGAAGCAGATTGTGTAAGGATTGTGATGAGACCCATATTATGCTTCTACTCTTCCTCTCCGTAGTGACGGTCTTTACCAGTGAGTCATACGCTATGCTCTCTCATCTCTCTCTCTCTCCCCCTCTCTCCTTCTCACTCTCTCTGTCGTCTGGCTATCCCCTGTCATTGTCTTTCACACACACAGTCTCTCTCTTTCTCTCCACCTCTATCTGTCTCAATTCCCCAAATAATCCAGCGAACCTGCTTATTATTGTCTCCATGTCACTGAAATGGCTGGGTAGAAGAGCACTGGTGTGTTCTATTATTAAACCCTGCTTGTACAAGCTGGCTGCCGGCAGGCATGACTAGGGGTGAAGCTGAGGAGGGGGGTACGAGTGGGAAGGTGCAGTGTGCTAGCACTGTGCCCAGGCAGGCAGGTCTCGAGTGCATCGCTGGGCTGCTGCACCAGCTGGTAGCAAGCCATGTGCCCCTTTACTGTAAGCGCTAACAATGTGTGCGTGTTTGTACGCGTTTTACTTTTCTGTCAGCGACGTGTGTGCATTCGTGCGCGTGTGTGTGTGTGTGTGTGTGTGTGTGTGTGTGTGTGTAGTATGGAGTGATATGAGATGAGGTTGTGCCACCGGTGGTGTAAGCTTGACACTGGATACATGGCAAGCATCATAGCATTGCCATTAATGAGATTGTTGGAAGTAAGGTTTGGCAGCACATGTTAAATGCACTCAAAATAATGTCGGGCAAGCCAACAGAGACTATCTTGTTTAACTTGTATCCCACTGGGTCTTCTCTGTTTCCCAGCCAGTATTTATCAGAGCTTTTTTTTCTTCCCTTCTTTCCCTTTACTGTTTCCTTCTGTTGTCTTTCTCTTTCTTTCTCTCTTTTCTTTCACCTGTTCTCATTCTTTATCTGTCTGTCTTTCGTTTCAAAATAAAAAACGGTGAAGTCTCGGTGACCCTCAGGTATTTGTTTCATTCACAAATCTCCGGATCAGCGAGATTGTTTTTTTTATTGTTTTTATGATTCCTGTTATTAGCTGACTCGCCTCCCTCTCACACAGTGGCTGGCCGTGAAATAATTATGGGAGGCTCTTTACGGTGATGTGAAGTGTTGCAAATCCATTAAATCTGTGAAGAATCCCTCGTGTGCAAAATAGCGCGTGTGTGTGTGTGTGTGTGTGTGTACAGTATGTGTGTCTTTGTGTTTGTATCGGAAGGGCATGTGCTGGCCACAATACTGTATGTGTTTGTGTGTGTTTGTGTGTGTGTGTGTGTGTGTGTGTTGTGTTTGTGTGTGTTTGTGTGTGTGAGAGTGTGTATGTGTATATGTGATGTATATGGTGGGGAGAGAATGTGTTATGTTGACTGTGAAGAGAGGAATGAGTGTGAGTGCTATGCAGAAGAGCCCGTAGGTGTATGGGTCATGCAGAGGAGTGTGTGTGTGTGTGTGTTTGTGTGCTCTCTGGGCTGTGAAAAGAGCATGCTGTAAGTGTACGCCATGCTATGAGAGTGGGCTGTTTGAGTGGGGAAGAGTGTGTATGTGACAGTAGAAAACCACTGAGGCAGACATAGGAGTGAGCAATGAGTGGCCATGGATGTTAAGAGAGTGTGTGTGTGTGTGTGTGTGTGTGTGTGTGTGTGTGTGTGTGTGTGTGTGTGTGTGTGTGTGTGTGTGTGTTTGTATATGTACAGTGTGTGTGTGTGTGTATATATATATATATGTATATATGTATGTATGCAGTATACACAACACCTCTGTCCAAGCATGTTTACACTCCATGTAAAAGTGAGACAGACCATGCTCTGTGACATCGGATCCTGCAATGCCAGTGACCGTGCAAGAAGCCAGAGCGACTAGAGGACTAGAGGAAGGTTGACCTGCACTAAGAGCGTTTTATATTTAGACTTCATCTATCCCCCAACACAGAGGGTTTTTTTTTTTTTCATTTTTTATTATTCATTACGTAATTTAATTTGGCAGAAAGGACCAAAATAAAGTGCACTTTCAAATCGAATTTCTGCTGGGTCCTCCTGACTCTGCCTGCTCAGCACTCTGCTCCTTCAGCTAAGAGTGCTCACTTGGGGGATAGGAGCGGAGGTGGTTGGGTGGGGGTGGGTTGGAGGAGAACAGAGATGTAGTGGTTGGATGTCGGATGTTGGGGGGGGGGATATATAGAGAGAGAAGAATGGGTAAAGTTTGCTCAGGGAAGGAAATTTGATTCCTTCCTCCACTCCATTGTTAGTACCCTTGGGTCGGCTTTTCAATCGTAGAGAATGGCCAGCCCCTGCAATTCATGCCGTGCGTGCGTGCGTGCATGCGTGCGTGCGTGCGTGTGTGTGTGTGCAGCCCTTCTTAAAGAGATTAGCCGTGGCCAGGCTAGGGCTTGTTTCTATTTGAGGAATAATCAGCGGTGGCGCGGTGTCTTCACACACACAGGCCTCTGTTCTCTCTCTCTCCCACCCTCCCACTCTCTCACTCTCCTCTCCACTGATCCCCACTATGTTCCTCTCTCTCTCCCTCCCACCCTCCCACTCTCTCACTCTCCTCTCCACTGATCCCCACTATGTTCCTCTCTCTCTCTCTCTCTCTCTCTCTCTCTCTATCTTTCTCTCTCCCTCACTCCCTCTCTCTCTCCCTCACTCTCTTCTCTCTCTCTCCCTCACTCTCTTTCTCACTCCCTCTCTCTCTCTCTCTCCCTCACTCTCTTCTCTCTCTCCCTCACTCTCTTCTCTCTCACACACTCTCTCTCTCTCTCCCTCACTCTCTTCTCTCTCTCACACTCTCTCTCTCTCTCCCTCACTCTCTTCTCTCTCTCCCTCTCTCTCTCCCTCACTCCCTATCTCTCTCTTTCTCACTCCCTCTCTCTCTCTCCCTCACTCTCTTCTCTCTCTCCCTCTCTCTCTCTCTCACTCCCTCTCTCCCTCTCTCCCTCTCTCTCTCACTCTATCTCTCTACGCCCCCTCTCATCCCCCATCCCGCGCTCACTGCTCACTGTCGCCCTATTTGCGGCAGTGAAATGGTGTGGAAATGTGAGAGTTGAGAGGCGAGCGCCGCTGAGGACTCAACGCCATCGTCAGGTGAGAGTTTCCTGAGGGCGGCGGCGGATCCGCCAGCGCCAGCGGCCACTCCGGGGCTCTCAGACGCTCGCCGTGTCACCTTAATTATGTTCCCCCTCAGAACTTCTGACAACGGCAACAGGGAGTTTCTCCCATTCTCTCTCTCTCTCTCTCTCTCTCTCTCTCTCTCTCTCTATGTACTTTTCTCTCTTATTTTTCCTCTCTCTCTCTCAATCCCTTACCTTACTCTCTCTCTCTCGCTTCATCTCTTGTGTTTTTTGTCTTGATCTGTCCTACCCCCTTTCTTTCTGTCGCTCTCTCTCTCCCTCCACCTCAGCACTTGCATAACTCATACACCCTTTGCTCCATATTTTTAATATGGTGATGTTTTTTTTTTTTTTTTTTTCCTACTGGGGAGAGGGAACCTCCCCAATGAGCGGCTGATGGAGGCGCATATGTGACACCTCCACTCATTAAAAGAGGCAGAGAGCCGTCGGGGTCTCCCCTGCCCCTGCTCCAGTGCTCGCTCCTGCTGACAGGCCGCGGGGGGGGGGTGGAGATGCGTGTGAGTTGTAAAGAAGGAAAGAGGATCAGGAGGAGGAAGAGAAAGAGGAGGAGGAGGAGGTGCAACACCACATTAGCGCTGGGGGGCTCCAAACAACCGAACACAAATCATCCTGCATGCCTGTCGGGGAGGTTTCCCCGTTAGCCCCAGCTGGCAAACTCTCTCGGAGTCGAGGAGACCACTGAAAGAGAAAAGGGGGTCAGCGTGAGAGCAGAGGGGAGGGCGTGGGGAGATGGAGGTGTTAATAAGGGGAGATGTGTGCGACGAGATGAGAAGAGATGAGATGGGCTCAAGCTTCGTGTCCCAGCGCTGCTGCAGCTCGACAGGAACTGAAATTGGACTTGGGCAGGTGCTGTGAATGGAAGAATGGAAGGAGAGAGAGAGAGAGAGGGAGAGAGAGAGAGAGAGAGAGAGAGAGGGAGAGAGAGAAGAGAGTGAGGGAGAGAGAGAGATCAGAGGCCAAGGTAATCTGATGAGGGACAGAGAGGAACACCTGAGTTTAATCCATGATGTTTTTTTCTGTTTTTAATTGGATGCGCTGGAAAGAGATTATACAGAAGAGAGATATAAGAGAGAGAAAAAGAGAGAGAGAAAGAGAAAGAGAGATGGACAATGGGGGTGTGAGGAGAGTCCATCTGCCACAGCGGTCTTGAGGAGCTGTCTAATTCTCCAGGGAATTGCCACACAGCTCTTCGGTTCCCATCTAAAGATGAAAAACAAATAACCTCTTCAGACAGGGTTCTGCTTACTCTGAAAAGGCCAGTGAAAGAGACCTGCTCTCTTTCACATCCAATTCATTCCTCTGCCGTCTGTTCTTCCCCTCCATCTCTATATCCCCCATTCTCTCTTGGCCTTTTCTCCACTATCTCGCTTTCACATCCAATTCATTCTCTCTTCCTCCCTCCCTCCCTCTCATGCCATCTCTATTCTCTCCATTTTCCCAATATCTCCATTTTTATTCACTTTCCTTCTCTCTCCATTCCCTCCCTCCCTCCCTTGTCCTCTCCTTACATTTCTATATTTTTCTCCACCCTTATTCTCTCTCTCTCTCTCTCTCTCTCTCTCTCTCTCTCTCTCTCTCTCTCTCTCTCTCTCTCTCTCTCTCTCTCTCTCTCTCTCTCTCAAACACTCCTCATCTCTCTTTCTCTGTCAACCCTCCCCTTTATACATTTGATTAATTCTCTCCCCCATCTCGCTTATTCTGCTACCCTCTCTATTCTCTCCATTTCTCCATCCTCTCCATTTTCATCTCTCCCTCCTCTCTGTTCTCTTTTTTTATTGTCCAGTCCTCTGCTCTCCTCCTCCACTCTCTGAAGCGTGTCCACATGAGTCCATTCACCTGAACACGTCTGAATAGTCATTACAGTCTATTACAGACCAGCATGCGTCTGACTCACTTTGTCTTGCCCCCGCCGTTGTTGAATAGACTTAAAAAAAAAAAAAACCTCCTGTCCTCCTCTCTTAGATGTCACGCTCATGCACCTTCATGGCTTTTCAGTGTGGCCATTACATACTCCACACTCCCAGCATAGCCACTAGACTCAGGGATTTTGCCTTAGGCCTGGGCTCTTACACAGATGGATGTGGCCAGGGGTCATCCATCAGACGCACTCACAGTAGTCTACGTGAGCTGGCTCTGTCCGACTCCCGTTCGTTCCATATGCTCCAGACCTTTCTCTCTTCTTTCTTTCATTTATTTGTGTGTGTGTGTGTGTGTGTGTGTGTGTGTGTGTGTGTGTGTGTGTGTGTGTGTGTGTGTGTGTGTGTGTGTGTGTGTGTCAGGGCGATCCTGTTGTACAGCTGTGAAGTATGGTTGTACACACTGTGTGTCTTTTTCTCAGTGTTGTAGTGTGTATGTATGTGTGTGAGAATGTGTGTTTCCGTGTGTGTCTGAATGCATGTCATGAGTATTTGTCATGAGTGTAAAGACTTTCTATTCTATTCTATATAAACATATCTGTATGCCCATGTGCATGTGCCGTATATGTATGTCTATATGCATGTGTGTGTGTGTATCTGTGTGTGTGAGAGAGAGAGTGTGTTAATGTGTTTGCGAGTGTGGTGGTGATTAGGTTTTAAGTTGCATTGTGTCTGCACCACACTCTGATGTGTGGGGTGTGAATCCCCCTGCGGAGAGCAGTGGGGGGGGGGGGGGGTGGCTGGGCAGAGCAGAACAGGGCACGGCAGCAGGTCGGACGAACGCGGGTAGTGGTGCACCAGGTGGGACTCGCCCAAGATACGCTGCGAGAGAAGGTTCCGGAACACTGAGCCAGAATCTGCTGGAGCGAAGCCTGTCTGGCTCCTCTTTCGCCTGCCTCACTGCCCACACAAGCGGTGATCAGGATACGACAGGAAAGCAAAAAAGAAAAATAAATCTCTTTTCTTTCTTTCATTCCCTCTCTATTTTGCTTTTCATATCTTCTTTTGTCCTTCCTCTCTTTTCAAACTTTGTCCGTCTTTGTTGTTGTTGTTGTTGTTGTTGTTGTTGTTGTTGTATTTCCCTGAGGCAAACCAGCTCCTCCATTTTCTTTGGAGATACAGATAATAACGGTGCGACATCATCATAATCACTGTCTTCAGCGCCAGCATCGTCTTCATGGATGGTGATGTCCTTAATTTACTTTACAAATAAGCCTGATGGAAATTATCATTCTTATCAATCATGCTTTATTGAAATGACACATTTGTTTGTGAAATGGCAAGACGTTGGATCACAGACTGTTTCATTTGGTGCTAATGCGAATCTGTCTCAGCGTGGATAGCTTAAGGCCCTTAGTATGATACGGATTCACAATCCACCTCTTCTCGAGAGACTTACAAGCAGTTTACCAGCTCAAGTCTGTTATCTATAGCGAAGCGTTTCTGACAGGCTCTGCTCTGTGTGATCAGCTCAGCATATACAGTAGATGGCATTGCATAATATCCTCAGCATATAGATGGCACTGCATAATCTCCTCATCTTAAAGATGGCTTCGCTCTTTACATATATAACATAATCTCCTCAACTTAAAGATGGCCTCACTCCTTACGTATGTAACATAATCTCCTCATCTTAAAGATGGCCTCGCTCCTTACGTATATAACATAATCTCCTCAGCATATAGATGGCATCGTTCCTTACATATATAACATAATCTCATCATCTTAAAGATGGCCTCGCTCCTTACGTATATAACATAATGTCATCATCATATAGATGGCATCGCTCCCTACGTATATAACGCTGCTGTGGCTACTGCATCAGCATTGTCCCCCTGCTTATAACTCTGCCATCAGTGTTTCCTCCAAACCGGTGGTGAAGTTTCCAGTCTCTCAGCAGCAGATACTGGGAATCCTCTTATAGGGCGGCGATGACAGGATTCAGCCATGTCGCTCCCAGCACAACACCACCACCATCACCCACAGCCTCATGTGCTGCCGCTGCATTCTGTCTTCATCATCTCTGTCTCGCTGAGAGCTTTTGCTGTGTGGAATGTGAAACCTATCTGTGAGGATTTTGTGGTGGTGGTGGTGGTGGTGGCGGTGGTGGCGGGGTTTAGGGTGCAGAGGTGGTGGAGGAGGAAGTAGCGTGCTGGTACACGGACTTACATGCTGTAGGAGGCGTCGATCTGAATGAGAAGCGCTGGAGCCGACAGCGGGAGCCAGATTCCCTGGATCAGCCACGGAGCCAGGCCAGACGCCTCACTGACAGGCAGAGAGGGGGGGGGGGGGGGTAGAGAGGGAGAGGAAGAATAAGAGAAAGAGGGGGAGAGGGAATAAGATAGAGAAGAAATCAGAGAAAGAGAGAGGAAGAAAGAGAGAGGGAGAGCTACAGGCATACAGACATAAAAAGAGAGCAAGAGGGAGAGAGGGAGTGAGAGACAGAAAAGGTGAGCATGAAAGAGGGAATAGGAGGGAGAGAGGTAGAGAGGCAGAGAGAGTAGAAAGGAGAGAGGGAGTAGGACCTACGGCACACCAGAGAGAAATGAAAAGAGAGCTGTCAAGGTTCAGAGCACACACAAAAAAAAAAAGAATCTGAAAAAAAAAAAAATCCCTCGGCATCAGCCATGTGTATTTGCTAATTAGAGCACCTTGCAAATTGCAGAGCAGAAGTAATGAGCACAACCAGGCCCTGGATTCAGACGGAGTGAATAGTGGCACACCAGGGCTTTCGCAATTTTACCAACACCCCCCCCCCACACACACACACACACCTCCCTCCCCCCGCCCGCCACCATGAAACTCTCCACCTCTGTCAGACCGGGCAAAATTAGGCGAACAGACAGCAGAAAACACTCAGCATGAAGGATCTCAGTTAATTAGCATGAATACTGTAGCCCCACTCTCTCCATGAATCCTTACTTCCCACTTAGCACCCAACAAATCTATACTAACACCTTCACATTATGCAGTCACCACAGCTGGAGTTGTAGGCTAGGCTCAGCAAAATACAGCCACTGGTGGTATGTTTTCCTTGGGGGTGGATGAGGAGGGGGGGATTGCCCAGAAAAGTAAGATATATGTAGCTTGAAAACTGTGCAGTCTGTCTTCTTTAATAGTATGAAGTATTCGAAGAATTGTAAAAATTATGCAGAGAGGTGATTTTTTTTTCATGACCAGAGCCAGCTGCTCTTGTCTTTGATTTCCCCCCTTTTTTCTCAGATATCTGCTCTTTAAGTCCTCTCATCTTCAATGCAGTTCTCCTTCTGTAAAAGTAGGAGCAATAACTTCTGTGATTCTGCAGTTTTCAAGAGGGCGAACCAATTACCTCTGCCCTCATGAAAAATTGACAGCTGGTGTGTGTCATCAAAGAAAACAGAAATCCCAGAGAGAAAGAGGCAGCCCCCCACCCCCATCTCTCACTTTCTCTCTCTCTGTGTGTCTCTCTCTCTCTCTCACACACACACACACACACACACAGAACAGTGAGGTGAGCAAGAGGGAAAAAGAGAAGGGGTAAAATAAAACCCTTCTGTCAGTCAAAATCGATGAATGGGCCTCAGCCAAAACTAGCTCCAGAAATTAACAAAGAAGTGTGGATGAGACAGGAAGTCTGTTTCAGAGGATTCCAGCACCACTTCCTACCACCCCCCCCCCCTCCCACACACACACACACACCAGACTTCCTGAGCACTCCCCTGATGCTCCATGCTGGCACACTTTGGTGCTTAATCAGACACGTTAATTCATTATCTCTCCTGATTGGGCTCATGGCGGTCGATGGATAGAGCCTCTTTAATGTCACTTTCCCCACTGCATCAACACTTCACCTTGAATTTGGAGCCTCATGGAGACAATGTTTATAGCACCTGTCTGTACCTCTCTCACACACACACACACACACACACACACACACACACACACACACACACACACACACACACACACACACAGGTGCACTTTTACACACTCATTAACACAGATTCAGTCACATTCACTGTAACACATTAAAACCCATTGAAACACTCACAAATGACCTTATATGACATTACGTTGTTACATTACATTACCAACTGTGTGTTGTCTTAATGTACCATGTAGCCGTCTAGTCCCATTCATTTTGCACTCACTCGCGACAGCCCCTAGGGGAGCTATGGGTGAACTGCAACCAGTTTCGATAGAATGGCAGTCAATAGGGAGTGAACAGGCTCTCCGTAAACAAGCTCTGTTCAGACCAATTCAGACAAGGAAGAGGAAACTACAGTTTTAAACGCTGATTTAGAGTAACTAGCATCAAAATGTCTGGTTGTTGCGTTCAGGTAGTTTTTGCGATCTTTTGTGGTTAATCCTTTTGCGTAGATTGACAAACTAACTCCCCCATATTTCCGTTTCCAAAATGTGCGCACAGTCATCACTGTTTACAAACTGTAAAACGGTATATTCCCTTCACCTAAACCTGTCAATCCTGTCTCCAACGTCAAAGGAAGTAGAGCCTTTATCTTGAGCATGTCTGGTGAACCCACAGCTGCTGCATCTCCGCCTTAAAGCAACAGTACTGCAAAACTGCCAAAAGTATCTGTTTGTATTGACCACAACAAAAGACAAAGCTTTATATACAGTACATTACAAGGTCATACACATATATGCAGTGGATGTATATGCATAGAGATGAAAAACAAATGCATTTCTGGAAACATACGTGATGAAAGTATATGCTGAGAGATATGCACAAACAAAGACATGTAAAAATGCAAATATCTTCTCTCTCTCCCTCTGTCTCACACATACACACACACACACACACATATACATATACATTTTTCTCCATATACAGCCACAAACAAGCACATGCACACACACACACACACACAGGGCACACTTACACACGCGCACACACACACACACACACACACAAAGTGCAAGCAAGCAAAAAACACCAAACCAACACAAAGGAATGTTAGTCAAAATCCCCCATAAGCTCCTCTATTCCCCACTGACAAATGTATATTCTCATAATCTATTAATTACAAATTACACTGAAATTATAGCTGCATTATAATTTGATTAGAAACACAAATCCAGACACAGAGAGAATGGATTGATTAGCTAATTGAAGAGCTTTGTCTCAAATTAATTTGCTCTCACTTTTATTTCCTCTACTTTTAATAATTCAATTACGGTTATCAAGTCATCATATATCTTCTCTTACCTCGCTAATGACATGCAAATGTATGCGTGCATGATTTGTGCATCGCGGGGCTTGGTGCAGATGAAAGGACTACTGTTCCTGGTGCTCTAATAATCAAGAACATGGAGTGTTTGTGTGTGTGTGTGTGTCTGTGTGTCTCTCTCTCTCTCTCTCTCTCTCTGTGTAAGTGTGTGTGTGCGCGCGCGTGTGCACGTGTGTGTATGTGTGTGTGTGTGTGTGTGTGTGTGTGTGTGTGTGCACTTGTGTGTGTGCCTGTGTGTTTGTGTGTGCGTGCACTTGGAGGGCTGTAGTGTCACACACAAACCTAGTAATTTGATGATCACACAGACTCATTATCCAGGGAGAATCTTATTCTTATTGCAAAGAAAACTGATCAATACCAATATACCTTCCCATTATTCCCTAGGGTCGGAATTGCATTCTCTCAGCAGGACGCTCTGTTCTCCATTCCTCGTTTCTCACTTTCTTTGCCTCGTCTGTCGCTCGCTCAGCTCTCCTACTCTCTCGTGTCTGTGGAAAAGTAAAGTTGCAGTGTCATAGCCAAACAGCAAGCAGTGACTATGAGACAATGCACATCATCATATAGTACATAAAGAGAAAGCATAGATTACTGCAGTAAATGCACAATAATCGATAATGGCCATGCAAAAACAAGCCTTAAACACTATTTCATTATTATTATTATTTTTGTGGCCCAGGGCTTTTGTTCTTAGCGGCAGACTGATGCATATTTTGTTTGAATATTTTAATCTTGTGTGGCTTCAGAATCAACAGCAATTACTCTGACTAGCACAACAAGATTTTAGTATTTCCAAGTCTAAAGTTAAGTCAAGTGTTTTTTACTATTATTATTATTATTATTATTATTATTACGGCTACAGTAACCTCGGCATTCCTGTGAGGCTGGTTTGTCTGAGATGGCCTTGTCCCTGGGCACCCTGGGTTAGGTCACTAAGACTTGACATAAGTTAGTGCATTACCATGTAAATGTCAATCAGGTTTCAAGGCCAAGTATACTTCCGTATACAAGGAATTCGGTCTCTGCATTTATCCCATCCGTGAATTAGTGAACGCACAGAGCACACAGTGAGGTGAAGCACACACAAACCCGGAGCATTGAGCTGCCTGCATCAACAGCGGCGTTCGGGGAGCAGTGAGGGGTTAGGTGCCTTGCTCAAGGGCACTTTAAGCTGTTCCTACTGGTCGGGGATCGAACCAACAACCCTTCGGTTCCAAGCCCGAAGCCCTAACCAGTAGGCCACGACTGCCTGTTATGTCTGTTATAACTCCAAGTGAATGGTCATATATTTAGCCATGCTCTGTTCAGAGGTTTTGTGCATTACTACTTGGCTCAGTGAGATTGCTGGTGTGCCGTGAAGGATCATAGTTGGACCAGAAGATGAATTCCGTGGGCGAGATTAACACTCTTGGCACTATAAGGAGACACGCTCACCTCACTATGTTTTAAATCAGAATAGAATTAGTGCCATTTTTGGACGAAATATAAGTATTTGTCTAAATTCATTGTTCCACATGAGCTGCTCGGCACTGCCCTCTGCAAATTGGACAATGGAGATTCTCAGTGTGTCTTTGTTATGGTTAACACAACCTTGTAATTAAGGTGGCTCACAACACCACTCTGCCACACAAGGCATTATTCTTGGATCAATCAGTACTTTTACTGTAGTGGTTTTGCCAAAGCTTTGTTTGATTTACTTTTTTTATCATGTAGAGATCTCCCATGGGTATTTTTGAAATTATTTTGTTTCCCCTGATCTGGAAGTATGTGGTACACACTCATGTTCGGATTTTCATCAGGCTGTCATCATCAGACTATATTTGGCCAGTTATTTTCTAGAGATATTGTAGAAGATGGTTTTCATTTTATCTGGGGAAGTTTCCTCCTGGCTACATTACATTTCAAAAGCATATTTATTGTTTTATTTCATATTGGTTTAATAATGGTTGAAGTTTTTACATCACCATACACCATTGTGTCTCTCCCTCTCTCCTTCCCTCCCCCTGTCTACCTCAATCACTCCTCTGACCCTCTCTCCCTCTTTCTCCCTCTCTTTCTTTCTCTTTTTCATTACTGGGTTTCCTTCCCTTTCTCTCTCCCCTTCGCTACCTCTCTCTCTCTCTCTCTCTCTCTCTCTCTCTCTCTCTCTCTCTCTCCCTCTCTTTTATTACTGAGTGGTGTAGGGTCATTGTGGCTTAACCCAGTGGAAACCCTGGGCCAGACGCGGATGGATTTGCCATTAGATGATGACAAATGTGCCGAGCCCCTGCGCTGATTTCAGCACTACTGCTCGTGCTCACATCCAATCCTGATGAACGGGCAGAACGCCCCCCTACACACACACACTCACACACACACACACATACACACACATACACATACACACACATACACACACACACACACACACACACACACACACTCACACACACACACACACACACACACACAGTAACCCACCCCCAGACACACACATACACTTTACGTCTCACGCCTTCATTTAGGTGCTGACTGCCAGCGATTGATTCAGCGCCCCGTGTGTTTCCGGTCATTTGCCAAGGGGGATGGAGTGTGACCTGTGGGGCAGGTGGCGCCGGGGTCACGGGGGGTCAGACGAAAGGACCGGGGTGGGGGTGAGGGGTGGTTGCAGAGGACGGGAGCCTGATGTGATTTGTGCCACTGCTGCACACACTGCTGAGTGTGTGTGTGTGTGTGTGTGTGTGTGTGTGTGTGTGTGTGTCTGTGTGTGTCAGTGTGTGTGTGTGTGTGTGTGTGTGTGTGTGTGTGTGTCTGTGTGTGTCAGTGTGTGTGTGTGTGTGTGTGTGTGTGTGTGTGTGTGTGTGTGTGTGTGTCTGTGTGTGTCAGTGTGTGTGCATACAGTAGAGCACTGCGGCGATAAGAGCCAAAGAATGGCCCATCTGCATGGCCAAAGGAGGGGAAAAGGAACAGCCGTCTCCAGCCTCCAGCATCTGTTTGTAACCAGAGAGAAGAGCAGGAGAGGAGTCATCAGCCAGGCAGCCAGGCCATGAGGCACTTGACCAGTGACAATGAGACTGAGAATTTGACAGGAAGGATTAGCACACTAACATCACCCCTTCAGTGACCGCCTGCTACCACTTAGCCTGCCCTATGTGAGATATATAGGAGCTATATATACTGGAATCTCAAGATCTATGCTCTGGTTTTTCCATGTTGGATTTCTGGAACAGAACTGTGCACCTTCCTTTTGGGATAGGTTTTTGATTTGAGCACTAAGGGTGTTTTTTTGGTTAGGTTGTGGAGTAGATATTCTGAGACCGAGACTGAAAATCTGACTCGACAGTTTCTAGTCAGTTCAGCTTGTACGCATCATGGAGACAGCTGTGTCTTTTCGTCTGATAATGGTGATGGCAATGCTCATGACAGTAACGATGATGATGATGATGATGGTGAAGATGATGATGTTGATTAAGTACTCAGACAAGGTTCTCGTAATTCGGATATGTGATACAGAGAGAAATGATGATGAGGATTATGACAATGGCTATGACAATGATTATGATATTCACACATCTTTCAACTTGATTTTTAATAAGTTCCTGTCGGTCTGCACACAGATTTGTTTTGACAGATTAAGATTAAAAAGTCAAGAAAATTAGCTCTAGGTAGAACAGTACTTTTTGTTTTGGGTTCATTGCACACATTTACACACATATACATACTCTTATCTAATACCAAATGCGCGCGCACACACACACACACACACACACACACACACACACACACACACACACACACACACACACACACATAAACAAACAAGGCTGCTCTGGGAGATGTTTACAGAAGGTCTTACAGTCATTAGCTGGCAGCCCCTGCAGAATAGTGCTGCAGTAATGTGAAAGAAGTGCAGTACTGCTCAGTGAAGTGTACAGCCCGAAGAGAGAGAAGGGGAGAGATACGAGAGCATGGGGGGAAGATGATGAGAAGAATGGAGGGAACAAGTGAAGAAATAGCATAGGAAAAATGGGCTTTGTCTAGTCACAGCCTACTCCACATTGGAGGAGTTGTGTTCTGTTTTTCTCCCTCTTTGGCTGTGACTATCTCTCTCTGCTGTAGATTTTAGACGTCAGACCCTTAGACCTTACAGGGAAACTACACCAGGTGCGTAACTGAAGCGGCCCATTCGCTATGCGTAAAAAGACATTTTAGAAGACTGGTCTGTTTTTTTGTTTTTTTTTTCGAACGTACGCGCTGCTATCACTTTTGGTTTAGCTACTTCCATTGATTATAGTGGAAGCTAATTGTTGCAGCAGACGCAACACGAATGGATCGCTTCAGTTACGCGCCTGGTGTAGCTTCCCTATTAGGGTCCAGCAGCACGAGTTGAACACAAGTGCCCTCTTTGCTTCCACAGGAAGTTGACACTATGTTGGAGTGGACGAGCTACTAAAATTTAACAGGTTATATCACACAAATAGTTTTAGCACTAAGAGTTTAAGTTATAAGTTACATTTTACACCTCATCATCCTTAGGTGTAAGGTCCATTATACGTTATTTGTCAACATAGTTATCTCATTTAAATGGTAGGAACATTCAATTTTGTATAAGTCGAGCTATTTTTCTTTCTTTCTTTTTTTCTTTCTTTCTTTCCATGTCTCATTTTGTTCTCTCTTGTTCTCATGTGTGTATTTTAGGCATTGTATTTAATAGAGTGTGCTTTCATTTAAAGAAGTCTAGTTGGAGGGCTTTTGGTGATGTCACATGACATGACTGCTCCTCTTCTGCCAGACTCTTGTGCCTGTCCCAGTCTCTGGGGATGGACAGAGAGGCCATCCATCTGGAGCTGAGGATGTTGCTCTCAGAGAGGCTGGCCGGCCTTACGTAAGGCTTGCTCAAAAGCACAGAGACCTGCCCTCTAGCCACCAAAGGAGGAGGAGGAGTAGAAGTATATATACTCTTTTGATCCCGTGAGGGAAATTTGGCCTCTGCATTTATCCCAATCCGTGAATTAGTGAAACACACTCAGCACACAGTGAACACACAGTGAGGTGAAGCACACACTAATCCCGGCGCAGTGAGCTGCCTGCAACAACAGCGGCGCTCGGGGAGCAGTGAGGGGTTAGGTGCCTTGCTCAAGGGCACTTCAGCCGTGCCTACTAGTCGGGGAACCGGCAACCCTCCGGTTACAAGTCCAAAGTGCTAACCAGTAGGCCATGGCTGCCCAAGAAGGAGGAAGAGGAGGAGGAGGGGTAGTAGCAGCAGTGAGGATGAAGCACAGCTGGATGGGGCAAGCTTAGAGATGATTTACTTTTTCTACCGTTATGGCGATACGTCCAAGATGCCCCTAATGGTCATTTGACGGATGCTCTCATTACACCTGTTCCCTAAAATCGATATGGCTTATTGATGTAGACATTGTTGTATCATCTGTTACGTGTTGCAAGTCATTGTGACTGTGTTGAGCGACATGGTTTAAGTGTGAAATTGTGAAAGGGTATGTGTTTTTTGTGTGAAAGAAAGAGAGGGCTTAAAAACGGTGGGTTTGTTGTAAAATTGAAAAAAAAGATGAGATGATATTTTAGAAAATAGAATTTCTAATATCTAATATTATGAAATGGGATGTAAGATGTATAACAGATTAAGAATGTGTGTGTGTGTGTGTGTGTGTGTGTGTGTGTGTGTGCATGAGCATACACGGCATGGCATCGATCTGTGGTTCTGTGGTATATTGCTGGAACAGTGTCATTGATTAGCTAGTCTATAAGGCAAGCCAGGGCTGGTTTGGCTGCAGCACAAACTCTGCATGTTCCCTCTCTCAAGAGAGACTGAAAATAGCAGTGTTCTTCAAGTGCAGGTGTCTCTCAGCCCTTCCTCAGCATAATCTGTGTGTGTGTGTGTGTGTGTGTGTGTGTGTGTGTGTGTGTGTGTTTGTGTGTGTGTCTGTGTGTATGCGTGTGTGTGTGTGTGTGTGTCTGTGTGTATGCGTGTGTGTGGTTGTGTGTGTTTGATTACGGCGCAGATATACACACCTTGGCAAACGGCTGACTGGGTCCGA